>NW_026940768.1:0-124965 GCF_032062105.1 Saccostrea cuccullata
ACAGACATCTGTCTGTATTTGTATACTGCATTGACTTGTGCAGCTGTTTTAAGTCCTTAATCGACTTACTCTCCTGTATTAGAAAAGGTACATATATTTTTTGCTGACGAGTTCTGTGTAGCACATGTCCGTGACAGACGCTGGTGTGACTAAGCGGATTTTGAAAGAGGCCATCAGATATATAGCAAGTGAATAATTGAATATGACGGATAAATTCCTTTTACTTTTCGTTTTCAGCTTTAAGAACCAAACTAACCACATTCAGAACCCTCATCAGATCCGTCCACACAGTCTTTGTCCCCATCACATCTCCATGCTATGTGGATACACTCTCTACCAGTGTGGCACTCCCATTTCGAGTCGTCTGAACAAATAGATACATTTTTGGTTGCACAGTTTATTTCATCGCTTTGGTCGTTACAATCAACCTCGCCATCACACTGCCACAACTTGTCGATGCAATACTTGTTAGAACACTGGAACTCATCAGCAGTACAAGTTACATCAGCTGTCACAAAGAAGGGAAAATAAATCATTTACTTACATCAACTTATGGATATCTTTGATCATTTTTACCAGATTTTAATTAAAAAATACATACGACATGGTTTTTCATCGCTGTTGTCACCGCAGTCATCATCTCCATCACACTTCCATTTGTTGTTTACACACTTGGAATTGTCACATCTGAATTCATCACTATAACAGGTAATGGAGTCACACGTCTCGTCCTCACCATTAGAACAGTCGGGTGAACCATCACAACGCCAGCTAGCTGGTATACACTTTCCATTTCCACAACTGAACTGGTCATTAGCACAAGTTTTGTTCTCTGTAAATAAAGACGTTGTTATCAATATTATGCACCTTTCAATCTCTCAGTGACAAAAACTCAAAACATCCTAAAAAATGAAATAATACTTAATAAAATAAATAAAATTAAAAAGAAAATATATAAAATTTCAAGGCCGGTATACACGATGAGATTTGTAGTATAATACAAGTATTTTAATACTTTTGTATCATAATACTTTCTTGTACACACGCTAATACATATCTTATAAGATTGTAAGTTTGCTGCAACAGTCTCTTTCATACGATCCATCAAGACAGTCTGCTTCATTGTCACAGACCCATCTCATTGGCACACCTGAGCTGAAGGCTATACTTGAGTTTTTCTGATCAGTGTTCGGCGTTCGTCTGTCGTCTGTCGACTTTTTAGCTCTTCTGAGCCAAAGGCTCAAAGAGCTAATGCTATGGCCATTTGTGCGGTGTGCGGTGTGCGTTAACTTTTTAGAATATGGGCTATAACTCAAGAACCCCTTGGCCAATCAGTGTCAAATTTGTCACAGGGTATCCTTGGCCCAAGGGCTACCATTTTTACTAAAATAAGGGTTGGGACCCTAAAACAAGGGGAGATAATCAGGAAAACAAAACCAAAAGTACTGGTTGCTAAAAAATCTTCTTATCCAGAACCACCAGGCAGATTTTCACCAAACTTATATACAAGGATTAAGATATGTTGAAGATTAAAAATTGTTCAAGGCATGACCCTGGGGCAAAGGGCGTGGTCTCAAGGTCACTTCAAAGTTGACCTAAATTTACAATTAATAAAAACGTGTATATTTTCTTTACTATAAGGACTAGGATCATCAAATCTTGCATGTTGATGCATCTTACGACTTCACATCATGTTAACTCAAAAGTAGGTCACGGTGACCTACTTTTTAAATTTTGCGGGGATTTGTTTTCAAATTGATTTGAAGGCATATTTTGGACACTTTAAGGCCTATGATCATCAAACTTTGTCAATTGATGCATCTTGGGTCCTCAAACACTGTCAACTTAAAAGTAGGTCACCATGACCTACTTTTTGAACTTTATGACTTATCCTTTTAAAAACATTAAATCCCATTATTTCAGACACTGTAAGGTTTAGAATCATCAAATCTTGTACTTCGATGCATCTTGGGACTTTAAGACATATTTATGAAAAAGTAGGTCACTGTGACCTACTTTTTGAATTTTGCTGACTTTTGTTTTCAAATTGTTTAAATCGCATATTTTGATTACCTTCAGACCTACAATCATCAAACTTGGTCAGTAGATGCATCTTGGGTCTTTGAAAAATGTCTGCCAAAATATAGGTCACGGTGACCTACTTTCTACATTTTATGGTTATATTTAAGTATCTTAGGTATTTATTGGCTTAGAATCTTCAAACTTTGTGAGTCGATGCATATTTGGTTTTCGGAGAGTGACGACCAAAAAGTAGGTCACGATGACCTACTTTTGACATTTTATGGCTTTATTTATGTATCTCCAGTACTAATTGGCTTAGAATGATCAAAATTTGTGAGTTGATGCATCTTGGGTTTTCGAAGAGTAACGACCAAAAAGTAGGTCATAATGACCTGCTTTTGACCTTTTGTGACTAAAATTAAGTATCTCTGGTACTTATTGACCTAAAATGATCAAATTTTGTCAGTTGATGCATCTTGGGTCTTCAGAAATCGTCGACCAAAAATTAGGTCACAGTGACCTACTTTTGACATTTTATGGCTATATTTAAGTATCTCAGGCACTTATTGGCTAAGAATCATCAAACTTTGTCAGTCGAGGCATCTTGGGTTTTCGGAGAATGTCGACCAAAAAGTAGATCACGGTGACCTACTTTTGATTATCTCAGGTATGTATTAGCTTAGAATCATCAAACTTGGTCAGTTTAGGCACCTTGGGTTTTCAGAGAATGTCGACCAAAAAGTAGGTCACTGTGACCTACTTTTGACATTTTATGGCTACATTTAATTATATCTGGTACTTATTGGCTCGGAATTATCAAACTTTGTCAGTTGAGGCATCTTAGGGTTTCATTGAATGTCCAACAAGCAGTAGGTCACGGTGACCTAATTTTGAATATCTCGAGTACTTATTGGCTTAGAATCTTCAAATTTTGTCAGTTTAGGCATTTTTGGTTTTTGAATAACGTCGACCAAAAAGTAGTTCACCATAACCTACTTTTGACATTTGTTGGCTATATTTAATTATCTCTGGTACTAATTGGCTTAGAATCGTCAAACTTTGTAAGATGATGCATCTTGGGTTTTCAGAGAATGTTGACCAAAAAGTAAGTCATGGTGACCTACTTTTGAATATCTCTGGTACTATTTAATTAGAATCATCAGTCTTTGTCAATTTATGTATCTTGAGTCCTCAGCAAATTTCAATCAAAAGGTAGGTCACTGTGACCTACTTATGGTATTTTATAATTATATTATAATATCTTTAGTCTTAACTGGATAAATATTATCATACTTTGTAAGTTGATGCATTTTGGGTCTTATGATACTAATAGAGTTGGAGGCTCGTAATAGAAGTGATACATCGTACAATTTATCAGAAGAGCGATTCAAGGCCCTTGGGCCTCTTGTTTACATTCGCGACTTCTTCTCAAGAACCACTGGGTCAATTTTAACCAAACATGCCAGAAAGCAGCATTGGATAAAGGGAGTTAAAGTTTGTTTACAGGAAGTGCCGTACCCCTTTTCCAGGGGAGATAATTAAGAATACCTAATATCGCGAGTACCTCACTGTTATTTTACTTAATTAATACCGCTCATCGAGAAAGCTCTAAATCTTTCAATATTTCTGAGCTACAAAACATTATTTACAGTAGTGACAATCGAATGAATCGAACAATTTTATGCCAAAAAATACAATGCAGGACCAAGGATTGAACTCGATCCAAATCGTAGATTGTCAATTAAAGAAAGTTTAGAATATTTCATCAGCTTTAGGGGGGACCTATGTCGTTCTACGTCAAAGCAGCATTATGAGACGTCACAATAGCGACGTTTGTTTTTACCATTTGACTTTTGCAACTGTGATATAGGCTAAACATTGTCAGCTGTCACAAGAAAGGAAAAATAAAGCATTTACTTGCATCAATTTATACATATATTTTATCGTTTTTACCAGATTTGAATTAAAAAATACATACGACATAGTTTCTCATCGCTGTTGTCACCGCAGTCATCTTCTCCATCACACTTCCATTTGTTGATCACACACTTGGAATTGTCACATCTGAATTCACCGCTAGCACAGGTACGGGAGTCACATGTCTCGTCCTCACCATTAGAACAGTCGGGGGAACCATCACAACGCCAGCTAGCTGGTATACACTTTCCATTTCCACAACTGAACTGCTTATTAGCACAAGTTTTGTTCTCTGTAAATAAAAACGTTGTTTATATCAATATTATGCACCCACCTTTTAATCTTTCGGTGACAAAATCTAGGGACTCAAAACATCCTGAAAAAAACCTAATAATGTATATTAAAAAAAAATAAAAAGAATATATATATATAAAATATTAGCTTGCTGCAAAAGTCACTTTCATTCGATCCATCATTCAACTAGTCTGTTTTTTTTTTTGTCACAGACCCTTCTCATTTGCACGCAGTGACCAGATCTACATGTAAATTCATCTTCTTGGCACGTCTTGGAAGCTAAAACCGATTTCAAGACACTTCTTTGTTTCAGTTAAATTAGAAAAACTAAACTCATTCTATTGTCAATTCAAATTCCCAACAAATGTACATTACATATAATAATATGATTCTGATGTGTTTTAGTTCATCTGAGCCGCAGTATAGCCAATTTCAAAGCGATTTACAAAAATAAGAAAAGATATAAAGAACATTTAATAACATCCAAAACTACTAGTATTTCAAAATATGGTGATGCTTGAAAGTCCGATTACAATGGAAACTATCGTCTATCCCCCTTTTTTCAAGAGCTGGAGTTAGAGATAATTTATAATTAAGCGCTGATATCAAGAAAATTAATCTTTTTTTTTTAATTATTCTTTGTATTAAACAAAGAATTTATGGCCAGATTGTCATTTATATTAAATTAAATGGTTGCAAAATGTAGACGGGAATCGAGAGTTAGCGTGCGAATTAATGCATTTTCACTATACATGTATAATCAATAGAGCCCCACCCCAACACCAGAACCCCTGACCCTGGGGCCATAAAATTCACAATTTTGGATAAAGCACTCTTGCTCATCATAACTATGTACTTAGTTAGTTTATTTAATATCAAGGAGCAAAGAAGAAGATTTCCAAAGAATTTATGCATTTTCACTGTATAATCTATACAGCCCCACCCTATAGCTGCACGTCTGTAGCGTTATGGTTTTATGTATTTGTATTTGACCATATATGGTCATAGACAAATATATAAAACCACAACGCTACTGTAGCCCTTTTCACAAAAAATCTTAAGACTAAGACCAAAATTTCCTAATTCTTTTCTACTCAGCTAAATTGCAGCAAGTCACTCATAATCTTATATTTCTATTACTTAACAGTGTATGGTGAACTATTCTTAAAATATAACAAATTTCTTAATAAAACATAGGATTTACAGAGATGTCATATTTTAATCTTAGTCGTAAGATTTTTTGTGAAGCTACCAGAGAAGAAGCTTAAATGTTAAAAAGTTTACGACCGACCAACGACGACGGACGAAAACAGATAGCAATAAGTCACCTGAGTTTACTCAGGTGACCTGATAAAGCTATAATGTAGAATATCATGAATATATCGGAATTGAATTATACTTTAATGTACTTCCGTGAAAAAAAGCTTTACTTACGGTAAAGGGAGGAGTCATTTCAAATGGAATTTAAATAAAAGTAATGAAGAGAGATATCTCTTTGCAATAAAGATATATCTCCTTTGCTTGAGAGATATCTCTGTAAGACACTTTTGAAAGATTTCTCTTTCACTTTGAGAGATGTCTCTTAAGATAAACCATGAGAGATATCCCTTTGACTCTAAGAGATATCTCTAGAAGTACAAGATATATCTCTCTAGGTGAAAGAGATATCTCTTTAACGTTCAGATATATATCTTTTCACGAAAGAGATATCCCTCAAGGAGAAAGAGATATCTGTTCATATTGGAAGAAAAATTTCTGTTATAATACTGTAAAAGCACAAATATTCGTGGGGGATTAAATTTCGTTTATTTCGTTGTTAACAATATTCAACGAAATTAAATCCCACACGAAATTTTATATTATATTACTTTCTAAATGACCACAAAACTTTTTTTGAAGACAAAACAACGAAATTTTATGCCCACGAAAATTTGTGCTTCTACAGTAGATATATCTCTCTAAGTTGAAGAGATATCTTTTTCTCGTAGAGATGTCTCTTTAAGTTGCAAGATATCTCTATTTTCAAAGAGATATCTCTCTAAAATGAGAGAGACACCATTATAAATTATAAGATAAATTTTGTTTTCCGAATAAATAGCAAAAGGGATTGCCATACTTCCTCACCTCCTGACCTTCACTTGGGGAATTGACCTTTAAAAAGTTATCCCAGAGAAAACAAATGGAAATATTTTATCCTCCTAGGCACCTGATCCCACCTCTGAAATTCGAGAGGTTCGTGTTTTACACCCTGATTACAGATTTCTATTGTTTGTAGGATGATTGAGGTCGATCAGTATTCGCTATCTTCACCTTTTTCATAGAAATCTTCGAAAATAGATATTTTATATAGACGCCTCTAATTTTGAGACCAACCTGTAGGTCCATCCGGTACACTCTGACCAATAACTCCACTCAGAAATACCAATATAATAACACAATACGATAAGCAAAACTTCCTAGAAACAAATTCCATATTGTTTGACAAGTTTTCATCAAATATCAGAAATCCCAATCCTTCCCAGAATAAGAGAACAATGATCTCGATAGTTTGCTGCTACAACCTAGATAAGTTCACTGATATTATGATATCATTAATAGGATAATTGATTTGACTTATTATATTTCATTTGTCATTTGTATTCAAAGCAAGTCCTATGGATTTTTTTTTTTTTGTTTTGTATATATCATATTTTGAACAAAATGATTCAGAAAACCCTACGAGAAGAGGAGGCACAATTTTATCACCGGGATGCTTTGGAATCCGGATAGGGGTATGCAGTTTACTATATCGCATCATCAGGTGCACCATCGGGGTTTGGGTCCATATATAGTGCAATGATACGCTAATACTATATACGATGCTGCGATCGTCATCACATTGTCGTGGTATTGCTTCATCATGCCATCGGTCGACGCTCGATGGTGCGATAGTGAACTCCCTGGCCCAACCCTGATTTCATATTTTTTCTATCTACTATATAGAAACATGCTCTTTCGCTTTTTGAAAAGAATTTATCTAATTATACACGGAAATCTTATTATATCTGCAGATGAGCATTTCAAGTTGACCTTTTCTGCAACCCTCAAATTACCAGCAGGTTTCATTATTTTTGGAATAATCACCATTTACAAGAACCCATAACCTTTAATCAGCATAATGGTTTTACATTGAAAATGAAATGAAAATGTCAAATAGAAATTCTGTTTGGTGGAACCCTGATGAAGAAAATTCAATAAATCATAGAAACACTGTACCTTCATTCTGAAGAAAGAGTGGTTGAATATTCAAGGGACTTTGCGATAGTAAAATACTAGTACCCACTGCACGCCCGTCTGTTTGTACAAAAATCTACTCCTTGTACAGTTTTTGTCTCATTTTATTGATTGTATATTGTTAACGTCACACCGAGAATTTTTCACTCATATGGAGGCATCGCCGTAAGCGTATGCCTGTGAAGGGCTTCAAATTTAGACCTCTAATCCGGCCCTGAGGGCCATTGAGCAGTGAGGGTTCTTTATCGTGCCAACGCCTAGAACAGTCACTACCTATGTTACGTCTTAGGTTTGACGCAGCGCCGCAAATGAGAATCAGTCGGGCCTCCCGATCACGAAGCGAACGCTCTACCTGTCCCATTTGAATATAACCTGGTACACACGTATATTAAACTAAGATGCATAATTCTTCGGAGTTACAGTAGTTACTTGAATGATTGCTTAAAATAACATTTTCTTTGAAGTACTTTTAAAATCTCTCTTTCTTTTTTTTTTTTAAAATCTAGTTTTGTTCTAGTACATATGATTTTTGTTTTCTTTATCCTTAAAGTGTCATTTTAAATGGCTTGATTTAAATCATCTTTTGTTTTACTAACATTGTATATTTTTTACTAATATTTATCTTTCTGTATATATGTTAAAGTCGGCTAAAGAGCTCACCACAGCTCATGTTATTTTGTTGAATCGTATATATGTACCGACTATAAATAAAAATTACTTGACTTGACTTGACTTGAAAATGCTATTCCTCGTGCGATATATGGAAAATTTCAATATAACTTGGAAAAAGAAGTAGACTACATACACTAAGATGCATGATACATATTCAATGTGGTGTAGCGGTATGATTTCAATGAAAGGGGTTGTCATGGTCACTGAAAGTAGAAATGTCTAGAAGATTCTTTTCAAAATGCTACTTCTCCCACAGTTTATTTTCCAATTTCAAATGGTTTTCTTGTATCATCAACTTATTTGCCAATAGGTTGCCTCGTTCTGGAACATTGTTGTACGTAGAGCATGCTCCTTTGTATCGAATCGAACTTCTTATACAGGTGATAAGAGTTGGCTATATATGTAAGGAAAGTTGACAATTTTTATCTTCTTCTCAAGAGCCACTGGGCCAATTTCAACCAAACTTGCCAAAGTATCCCTGGGTAAAGAGAATCCAAGTTTGTTCAAATGATGGGCCACACCCTCTTCCAAGGGGAGATACTTATGAATTATTGATAAATTAATGGTATTTTTTCAAAATCTTCCTCTTCAAAAAGCATTGGGCAAGGAAAAATGAAACTCATTTGGAGGCATCATCATGTAGTGTAAATTCAAGGTTGTTCAAATCATGAGCCCCTGGGTAGGGTGGGCCACAATGGGGTATCAAAGTTTAAAATAGGAATACATATAGGAAAAAAATCTTTAAAAGTCGTCTCAAGAATCACTGGACTGGGAAAGATGAAACTTGTGTAGAAATATCCTCTGGTAGTATAGATTCAAGTTTGTGAAAACCATTACCTCAAGGGGTAGGGTTGAGCCACAATGGGATATCAAAGTTTAACATCAAGTACACGTAATTATTTTTCTGTCCAATCAGACAACAGCATTTTTACACACCCCAAAACATATTTTAAAAGAACAGAAAGAAAACACGTGCTTTTTTTCCTCAAAAAGATTTTTTAAACAAAAAATCTGTAGAAGTAAGATGAAAACTTTTGAAGAATAAGGTATTCCCCACATTTTTACCGTGAACAACCTTGACATTTTTATCTCCGTAAAGAAAAAAAAATAATGCACGATAGAATGTAATCGTTTACAGAGGTATGGAACGCACCAGCAAGTTTTTATCAAGTTTAATTATAACATTTAACAGAATATATCAGGCCTACATGATGGTAAAAATAATTTTGCTTAACCGTTCGATTTTCATCGATAATGCTTAAATTCCATGTGTAAAGATCAACTCACACAAGTGTTTATCGTATGGAGTACTAAGTATACACATATAGTTTTGCATTATCACGGGTTTCATGAGCGTCGAATACTTAGCTATGCAGACTGTAAATGGGCATAAGGAAAGGCGTTTAACGTGGAGAAAAGAGAATCCTGTAATTATACATGAATGCGTTCTATCCCAATATCTTACCTCGCATATCAGAAACTGCATGGACTACTAGTATTCTGTAATAAACATTCAAAAATAATAAAGACTGTTATCTTTTCGATAAGATTTTTATGTCAGGCTCTAAAAACTGAAAAATTAATGTATTTATATCAATTTTTTAACGTGAGTAAACTTTTGGGATTGCTAATTCCGAGAGACAGATTTTTTTTTATCCCACTTAAAACGTATTCCAAGCTTTCAAGTCGTGTTTGTTCACGGTAGAATTGTCATCAATATTATATTATTCCCAAATGCATATGAAGTTTACAAAAATTTTGTTCTAAAAAAAATCTTTTGAGCAAAAAACTTAAAAAACCACGTGTTTTATTTATTCTCTCATGGGTTTGTCTGAATGCTGTTATCTGATTGGTCAGAAGGATTAGTGCCTTGTTTATTCTGTGTATTAATGGCAATTCACGGTTATCGTTCTTGACTTCCATATTTAGAAATCGTCCAGACCTGTTCAAACTTTTGGTTTTCACTAGGATATGTACACCAATGTGGATTTTAACAATTATGTTTTCATTGTTATACCCGCACTTTCTAAAGAAAGTTCGGGTATATTGTTGTTACTCATGTCCGTCCGTCCGTCCGTCACACTTTTCTTCCCCGAACTCCTCCTACATTTTACACAGTAGCTTAATCATCTTTTGGGAGATGGTTTGTGGGGTCATGTAGATGTGCAGTAAGGTTTTGGAATTTCGATTTTGCCCCGGGGGGTCAAATGGGGGTCGAAAAATGACGTTTTTTGTCCAAAAAGCCCCGTCTTCCCTGAACTCCTTCTAGATTTTACTCAGTAGCCTAACCAGCTTTTGGGAGATGGTTGGTGGGGTCATGTAGATGTGCAGTAAGCTTTCGGAATTTTGATTTTGCCCCAGGGGGTCAAATGGGGGTCGAAAAATGACGTTTTTTAAGCAAAAAGCTCCGTCTTCCCTGAACTCCTCTTACATTTTACTCAGTAGCCTAACCAGCTTTTGGCAGATGGTTGGTGGGGTCATGTAGATGTGCAGTAAGCTTTCGGAATTTTGATTTTGCCCCAGGGGGTCAAATGGGGGTCGAAAAATGACGTTTTTTGTCCAAAAAGCCCCGTCTTCCCTGAACTCCTTCTACATTTTACTCAGTAGCCTAACCAGCTTTTGGGAGATGGTTGGTGGGGTCATGTAGATGTGCAGTAAGCTTTCGGAATTTTGATTTTGCCCCAGGGGGTCAAATGGGGGTCGAAAAATGACGTTTTTTAAGCAAAAAGCTCCGTCTTCCCTGAACTCCTCTTACATTTTACTCAGTAGCCTAATCATCTTTTGAGAGATGGTTGGTGGGGTCATGTAGATGTGCAGTAACGTTTTGGAATTTCGATTTTGCCCCAGGGGGTCAAATGGGGGTCGAAAAATGACGTTTTTTGTCCAAAAAGCTCCGTCTTCCCTGAACTCCTTCTACATTTTACTCAGTAGCCTAACCAGCTTTTGGGAGATGGTTGGTGGGGTCATGTAGATGTGCAGTAAGCTTTCGGAATTTTGATTTTGCCCCAGGGGGTCAAATGGGGGTCGAAAAATGACGTTTTTTAAGCAAAAAGCTCTGTCTTCCCTGAACTCCTCTTACATTTTACTCAGTAGCCTAATCATCTTTTGGGAGATGGTTGGTGGGGTCATGTAGATGTGCAGTAAGGTTTTGGAATTTCGATTTTGCCCAGGGGGGTCAAATGGGGGTCGAAAAATGACGTTTTTTGTCCAAAAAGCCCCGTCTTCCCTGAACTCCTTCTACATTTTACTCAGTAGCCTAACCAGCTTTTGGGAGATGGTTGGTGGGGTCCTGCAGATGTGCAGTTAGGTTTCGGAGTTTTGATTTTGCCCCGGGGGGTCAAATAAGGGTCGAAAAATGATGTTTTTTTATGGAAAAAGCCCCATCTTCCCTGAACTCCTCTTACATTTTATTCAGCACTCCTTTTTTTGTTTTAAACAGTGGTCTTATCATCTTTTGGGAGAGTTCACTCTTTTGAAATTTTGTTAAAACATCAAGGTCAAGGGGTAAAAAATCATAGCATGTTGGGAGCCTCTTGTTATGGGTAATGTTCACTTGAAATGTGAAAGTCAAATCTCTTCTCAATGAAAAGGAAATACAACATTAATGAAAACTAAGTTAAACTTCAAGGTCAAGGTCACAGAGTCAAAAAGTCATGATACATTTTGGAAGGTCTTATCACAGGTAATATGAATGCCCTTTCATTTATCTTTCAAAATGATCAATTCAAAGCAATTAATTTTTTAAGGAAATTAGGTCAAACTTCAAGATCATGGGTAATGAAAATAATAGTATATGTAGAATGGTATTGTCCCATTTAATACTAATACACATGTTTAATATAAAAGTCCTATCTCTTCTCATTCAAAATATACGACCATGATGACCAAGGTTAAATTTATTGTGACAGATGGGCAGATTGACAAACAAATGAGATTTAATGTACCCTACCTTTAGCAAAAATGGGGACAATAAATGTCTTTGCTGATTTTGAGAAGAAGATTTATGTTGGAACAAGATGTGTTTGTGAAACACTACGCGCCCGGCGGCAACAAAGTTAAAAAAATCTTCTTTTAGCATATTGATCACAGTCAAGGTCACAAGGTCATTGACCATGGTGTCATTCGAAAGAACTTAATCAGTGGAGTATGCGTACTAAATATGAAGTCCCTATCTCCTATGGTTCAAAAGTTGTGGCAAAAAGTGTAAAGAGCTATTTTTAGCATATCCGTCACAGTCAAGGTCACAAGATCATTGACCTTGCCGTCATTTGAAAGGACTTTATCGGTGGAGTATGCATACCAAATATAAAGTCCCTATCTCCTTTGGTTCAAAAGTTATGACAAACAGTGGAAAAAGCTATTTTTAGAATATAGGTCACAGTCAAGGTCACAAAGTCATTGACCATGGTGTCATTTGAAAGAACTTAATCGGTGGAGTATGCATACCAAATATGAAGTCCTTATCTCTGATGGTTCAAAAGTTATGGCAAAAAGTGTAAAAAGCTATTTTTAGAATATAGGTCACAGTCAAGGTCACAAAGTCATTGACCATGGTGTCATTTGAAAGAACTTAATTGGTGGAGTATGCATACCAAATATGAAGTCCTTATCTCTGATGGTTCAAAAGTTATGGCAAAATGTGTAAAAAGCTATTTTTAGCATATAGGTCACAGTCAAGGTCACAAGATCATTGACCTTGATGTCATTTGAAAGGACTCTATTAGTGGAGTATGCATACCAAATATGAAGTCCCTATCTCCTATGGTTCAAAAGTTATGACAAACAGTGGAAAAAGCTATTTTTAGCATATAAGTCTTAGTCAAGGTCACAAGGTCATTGACCTTGAAGTCATTTGAAAGGACTTTATTAGTGGAGTATGCTTACCAAATATGAAGTCTCTATCCCTTATTGTTCAAAAGTTATGGCCAAGGTTAAAGTTGACAAACAGATAAACAGACAAACAGACAAACAGACAGGACAAAAACAATATACGCCCGGGATCTATCGATCCGGGCGCTTAAAAAGTACCCTGCATATTTAAATGTAAATTGGTTGAAATTAGCCCAGTGGTTCTTAAGAAGTTAATGTGAAAAGTTTGCAGATAAACAGATGGACAACAGAAATCAGTACATTTCAGAAAACAGTATGCTTATAAATAGTTAATCAAGGTGCTTTGGGTAGCAAAATAAAGCTAAACTGGTATATCTAATTCATCCGCAGAGCTTAGTATATTTCAATATGCACAACCTTTTCAACTCTTATAATTATTTTTTAAAATTTATATCACCATGTCTCATTCAAGGGAGAACTAGAGATATGACCAGATGTATATCTGTTGAATATAAAATATGTACATGTATTCTGTGTTTTTTTTAGTAATTTGTTTGTTTGTTGTGACAGCAACTGTTATGACAGCTTTTGGCAAAGGTTGAAGTTTCTCAAATGTAAGTCAAACTCCAAGGTCAAGGTCAAAGGGTCTAAATTGTTGGTATCAAAGGGAAAGTCTTGTCACAAGGAATACACATGTGAAAAAAGGGAGAAATCCCTAGAACTTCCTCACCTGTTCAAAAGTTATTGCCAAGGTTAAAGTTAAATTGGATTCAACTCTAAGGTCTAGGTCAAAAATAATTATACCTGTTGAAAGTTCACAATGATTACACATGTAAGAGCATGAAAGTCCTAGCACCACCTGTTCAAAACTTACCCCAAGTTCAAGGTATTTTTCTTGTAAAATTGGGTCAAACTCCAAGGTCAAGAGATCAAGAGGTCAAAATTGGTGGTACCCATTAAAAGGTTTTGCCAAAAGAAATTTACCTATGAAATATTGAAGCCATGTGTATAGCCCAATCCACTTAAAAAATATGGGCAAGGTTAAAGTTTCCGTGGACAGACAAAAATACATAAACATAGGAAACAAAATATGTATAAATAGTCAAATGAAAAAATTTTCTACTATTATGGAGTCATAAGATCAATTGTCATTTCAGGTACAGGGAGTCAGTGGCTATGGAGATCAGACCCCCCCCCCCCCCTGGAATTAGCAGTTATTTAAATAAGACTATATATGTACTGTAGAGAATAAAAATGACTTTGGACATCCTCCCCCTTAGAAAACAGGGACTCCACCATCATTGTTTTTATTATTATTTTTTATTTCCATCTCAGGAAATCTTGGGCTGATTTTTTTGACTGAGGTGTGACCCCCCCCCCCCCCCTTTCTGAAAAAAAAAATTCTGGATCTGCGTCTGTTATATACTGAATGTCCGCAACGGGAGATAACTTGACAATGTGAAATTTGTCGACTGTGGCATGCGATGATCTTTGACCATGTTGACCCTTTTTGAACTTCAACCTAACCATTTGCATTTATTTATTTTTATGCAATCTATACTAAATCTTGTACTTACCGAATGTCATAGGTCGTGACAACGAATTCATGAAATATAATCCATATAATCCAATTAAAACACAAATGATTTTAACTGACCACACTGCATCATCAGCATACATGTGCTAAATAATCTCATTCGACAAACCTTTGCTGATTCCGTTGCCAGTATGAATTGGCCGAGGTGTGCCGAGAGGTGATATCTATAAATATGATAATGGGTGACGCAAACCCAATGTGAATGTAGAAAATAAAACTGTTTAGTACAAGAACAAATTTCAAACTATCATAATAAACTAAACTATGTTTTTTAAAAAATGTGAGGGTGAGAGAGAGTGTGTGTGTGTGTGGGGGGGGGGGGGGGGAGATAGGCATTTAAAAATTAATCGGGTTGTATTTTAAATGGGTTTTTTTCCCGACCAAAAAAAATCAGTTTGCACATTTTGATAAATTTACAAAAACGCTTTGTACTAAAATAATATTTTATGTCGCTGAGAAAGTAAATTTAAAAAGTTCCTTATGGGAAAATTATTTATTTGAATCTAATTAAGTAATTTACTTCAATCATTAATTAAATTCTGTTATTTCAGACTGGTTATGAATTAAGTATTTTAAAATACATATGTGAGGCTCAGAGTTGATATGGTCATCTGAAAATTTTATGTTCAATTTGACGAATACATGTACGGTGATAATTATAGAATTATTTTGACTTCTTCCTTGGAAAATCCAATATGAATGAGTGTATATTTAGAGGCAAACACCATAGTGCGGGTATTACTGTCTCATGACAGCATCTAGTTATTGTAGAAAACACCAAAAAAAAAAAAATTGAAATTCTTTTTAAAATGCAACTCTTTATACTATATTTTTTGTCAAATTGCAAGGAAGACTGGACCAAGGATTGAAAATGAGAATTGCTACAAGGTGCTGCATTAATAAATGTCAGTATTGATTATCAAATAAATCACATGTTGTAATACAAATCCATTAGGCATTTTAATCTTTTACTGGCATCCCCAGGAAAGAAAACACTGCAATGTGTGACAATGTCAGTAATATGTCTTTATTTACGACTGAATACTTCTGATCAGATCAGAGTAACACAACATCTCAGCAGTATTGTACAGGACAACGGTGCACATGATCGTGAGAGGACAAATAATGATCTTTGTGTAGATCTAAAGAAATATCAATCTTAACAATGTCTAGCAAATCTTGTAGAATAAATAGGAGTGAAAATACAAGAGGAAAAAATAGTGACTTAAAGCTGTTTAATTCACATTAATTTTTACAATTTTTAATCAACTTTATGTGAAAAAAAAAATCAATTGAAAAAATGACAACCATTGGTAGATGACTTTTGTAGAACAATAAGAATACTCTTTATCTAGTCTAATAACGTATATGGATTAAGAATGAGATTCTCTTCTGACAGTTAAGCAATGTAAAGAAATATAATAAGCAGACATACATGTATATACATTGAGACATTTAGATTCTACATGAAAGTGAGGGTGCTTCTATACGTATATATACAGCTTTTACATGAACATGGAGCATGGTGTTGAATGTCATGTCTTAGCATTTCAAATTTGGTCTATAGAACTTCTAAATTTCATCCCAATAAATTTTTACATTCCTATTTAATAAAATCTTGACATCTGATACCAGCTGTTATTTCCCTTAATTACATTAATGAGCGTAGTATCACTTAATCAAGTTTGAATGTTCAACAGTCTAGGTACCCTAGTAGGAACATCTATGCAACACCAATGAACTATATCACATGATGCAAACTAAAATCCTACACTGAATTCTGTACATAAAGCTGACTTTTTAATTTCTTTAATTAATCAAAAGAATGCAACAGAGAAAAAGAAAGCTGCATTCAGTTTTTATTGAATTTCTTTTTTGTGTAAGCAAAAGTCTCGTTAAATATAATGTACAAGATAGTTTGGAAATTAATTCCGTGTGTAGAAATAATTCAATTAATACCAAAATACCATGTCCCTGAAGTTCTAAGGAAAAAAATACCACTCAATAGGGAATTCATCACAGATCAACTTTTAACATTAAAAACGTCAACATTGAATATGGTCATTGAATATGTGATGTATGGATAATAGTATATGATGATGAAGATGATAAAGAAATGATCCTTGGTCTATTATAATGCCATGTTGTGTAAAAATGAACATTAAGTATATATCTATACACAATAAAATATGCTTCAATACTATCAGTAGGTGGGAAAAATTGTCTTCAATGTACATGTTTTTTTTCTTATATACATAAGTTAGCCATCTTTATCATAAAATTAAATATATATTTATACTTTCAAGCCCTTGTTTTAGTAGGCAGTACAACAAAAACATATACAAGTAAGATTTAACTTCATTTGCTGTAGTTCAATCAACTGTTTTCAACTTTTGTTGAGAGATTTTTTTTCAAATAGCACATAAACACACAACAGAACTACCATTTTCACAGACACTAGAATCCTACTAAGTTTCCTTATTATGCCTGTACAAGGTGTTAAGTGTTTAGGGACGTTCTTTTAAATAAACAAGCACTTTTTTCTTCTGTCCGAAACATTTAGATACAAAAATGTACAAAATCATCTCATGCTAAAAAGCAACACATATTTGTTCTCACATCATTAAACAAAATTATATTCTTGATTATCTAGAATGACAATCAGATGTGTTTGAATGATAATCTTTTATAGTCTCTATCACATCATAGTATGAAGCAAAAATGAAAAATAAAATATTACCTACCACTTCCTTTTAATTTCCTTTAATTAAAAACACCTCAATTTCATACCTTACAGCTCATAAGTCGTGTAAATTATTCAGTGACATGGCTTGTGATGTTTGGAATTTTTTTTTGATATTGAGCAGTTTTAAAAAAAATGTCCGAGCCATGACATTTTGCAACATGATAAATATCCCACAAATACAGCGAGCCAAAAACCAGAAAACTGAGTGAACTGGTTAATTTGTTTCTGTAAACTTAAAGAGTAATAGATTGTAACCTCTTTATAAGTAATGTAAATCAGATTTCTCTAGAGAAACGTAGACACGATGCATACATTTTTCTGACAAGATATAATGGAAGCAGTCTCTAGAACAAATATAACACACGCACAAGCACCATGGCTAATGATGACGAAATAAAAATCACAGTTTGGACTAAACTTCTCTGTATCGGAGAAGTAGACCAGCAATCAGTTTATTTCTTTGGCAACACAGATGTCAACATGATTTAGGTTTTCCATGATCTTCCTGTACTGGCCACTCGCTTATCACGGACATCACAGAAAGAATGGAGAATTCTAACTAAATGTTATTGCACATATAAACATAGAGCTGACAAGGTTCCTCGGGATACCCTAGCAAACTGTTCAGGTTTTTTCTCCTCCACAGAAAACCGATTTGCTTGAAGTAATTCACAACGCTATGATTCACTTTGTCTCTACGTTGCATAGTGGTCAAATGATCCCAGGTACTCAAAGGCAGCTCTATAGCAAAACTGATATTGGTCCTAAAAGAAGAAGCAGAAAAATTATATGTACTGAAGAGAACTGGATAACATTGTCTTGTAAGATTAAAATTTCTTGGTTATACAATGTATACTGATTTACTGGGATTATATTATGCTGGTTTGAATTTCAGTTCACTTTCAATGAACAATGTCATCATGAACATTGAGGACTTAACGATGTTGTATGTATGTATTAAATATATGGCATGAGAATTTCATTGACTATTCCAGCATAAATCTTAATAGGGAAATATCTGATTCATTTAAACTTTGATTTGGATGTTAAAATCTCTTAGTATCTCAATATTTCAATTCCTTAGATATCCCTAAAATTTACCATCCCAGAGAGTTTTAAATTATTGAATTTAACTGTACTCATTTAGGAAGAGGGACATCTGTTGTTTACATACCTCTGTTTGCACCATGGCCGGTCGTTGCGTTCGCAGCATCTTGACGGTTTGAAACATGTCAACAACTCCCTCATACCTCATTCTCTCAAGCACTATACTGAGCGTGATGAACACCCCGGTCCGACCCACTCCCGCACTGAAAAAATTATAAACAATTCAAAATTGTGTTCTAGATCCAGTGGAATTTCAATGTTTATTTCATGACCATTGGGTACATATACTGTAGAAGTATTTTTTCTGTGTGGTATTAATTCACCTTAAGTACGTTGTCACAAATTTTCCGCGGAAAATTGTCCAAGGGTACTTAATATAAATGTAAGGCATATAGTGACAGTCTAAGAAATACGCGTAATTTTCTACATGCGGATTAAACAGAAATTGAGATTCCGCGGAATTATGACCCCATGGAAAAAAGTACGTCTACAGTATTACAGATGTAAATTCAAGCACTTGCGTAGAAAGTAAATGGATTTTCCCAAGTTGTTTGAATTCAGTCTTAATTTTTTGGCAGCCTTCACCTGGATGGTCTGAATGATTGTTAATTATGGATGATCTGAATGATTGTTAATTACGGATGATCTGAATGATTGTTAATTACGGATGATCTGAATGATTGTTAATTACGGATGATCTGAATGATTGTTAATTACGGATGATCTGAATGATTGTTAATTACGGATGATCTGACTGATTGTTAATTACGGATGATCTGAGTGATTGTTAATTACGGATGATCTGAGTGATGAAATGATGAAATGATGTTCGAAATAATAATTAAATGATATTGTTATGCAATTATTACATGTATATTGTATAGCCTGTACAAATCTTATGTATGAATATTGTTTACCTATGAGATGTAATGTCTCCGGTTCAAATAAAATACTGAAAATACTGAGTGATTGTTAATTACAGATGATCTGAATGATTGTTAATTACAGATGATCTGAATGATTGTTAATTACGGATGATCTGAATGATTGTTAATTACTCATGATTTGAATGATTGTTAATTACGGATGATCTGAATGATTGTTAATTACTCATGATCTGAATGATTGTTAATTACCTGCAATGGACAGTGATGGGTCCCTCTTGGCCGAACTGTTCCTTTGTTTTGTGAACTTGACCAATGAAATCAATGAATCCATCCCCGGACTTGGGAACACCTTGTTCTGGCCAATCGGTGAACTGGAACTGACGGATAGTTCGGGACTGTCCATCCTGTTAACAAAATGTTAATATCAGACATCTAGTCCATTATAAATCAATACGATGATGAAGAACACATCATAAAATTATAAATAATAATTTTTCCTCCTTAAAGCCCCATTCATAGTGGCAAAGTTTACTTGGATAATATTTTTATTCAAAATAATTCTTCTACTTTCCCTATAAACTGAATATCAGTTACAAAACAAAATCCTTTTGAAAATCATTTTATTACACTTACCCTTGCATCTGTGACTTTAAACTCCCTCAGAATATACTGAGGCATATTATACTCTGCCATGGGATCAACGACAAAATACTGATATCGAGCGGACCTCTCACTGGGCCAGTATTGGTGGCATTTCTCCTGGTAAACGAAGAAAAAAAAAACCAGAGGATTATTAAATCAAGTCACATTTTACTGCCATCATCATAAATCAAAAACTTCCATATGTACAATTCTAGCAGAGAAAAAAAATATCTTGCATCTTGTAGCTGATAATGCTCAGGAAATTTCTTTGGCATTGTTTAGAAATGTGTGGATGTTATAAATTTCTTTGGAATTATTTATAGATGTGTGGGTGTTATATATGCACTTACTCTGCCCATTTCTCTAAGTTTTGTGAGCATGACTATGATTGTAGAGTTGTGTTCCCAAAGCATTCTCCAGAAATCCTCAGTGGTCTCGGCCAGACATCCTTGTGTGGCTATGTAGGCCTGGCGATATTTGTAGCCCTGAAGTGACACAGAAATGGAGTCAGGAACTAATCAAACTCAAGAGGTTAGGTGCTTATGCTTTCAAATTTACATTATATTTACTTTTTTAAAAAGACATAGGTGTTGATAATAAAAAAACTTACATCTATGAAGCTTGCATTGATATAGTCTGAGCCATCCACTCCCCGAATAGGTTGTAATGCTACTCTTGTGGATTCAACTGAAGAGAAAACAGATAGAGTATTAGATTTTTTTTCAACATAAAACATTTCTTAATTTCATAGCGTACAAAAAACACTGCTTCTGATACTTACAAGGTAATATATTAACAAGTCTGTTTTTGAATTTATTCACAGGAAGATTTGCACTAACAAAACGATTGGGACTGGCCTTCATATTTGCTAATCTCTGCAAGAACAAAACACAAACAATTAAAAATACAACTGAGCACAAATACCATTTATTAAAACAAAGAGTGACTGAATGTCTACTACATTATTAAGAGAAACACATGTAGACCGAGGACTTGCCTTGAATTCTAACTCCATTCCTGTGACCGTCTCCCCTGGTTCCGGCTGCATCAGTTTCTGAATGTGAACTGACAGATTGCGGGCAGGAACCTCCGTATTTCCGCACGTTACAGCCTCAAGGAGAGCATCATGAATGAAGATGTACTGGTCCTCTGTCTGAACCATATAGTTACGCTGAGCTCGTAAACAGGTCACATGACCATAAATGTCCACTGTCTTTTCATGTTTAATGCGTTCCAGCATGGCATCAATGACAATAAAAGCACCTGTGCGTCCAACCCCAGCACTAACAAGGAAAGGATTTAACATTGAACAGTAAAACAAAAAATACACTAACCAGAAGTCTCTGTCGAGACTGTAGCTCTACTGGTTTGTACTTATCAAAAACCATTGCACTATTTTATGTATCTTTGTGCAGTCTGATTGTGTGCCAACTTATTTTATAATCAAACTATAACTGTAGAAGGAGTAGTGTTTTAAAGGAATTTCACAGAAAATTCTATTTTTAGTAACCATGATAACACCGTTCATCAAAATCAAAAACCGATGCACTATTCTATGTATCTTAGTGTAGTCTACTTGTGTGCCAAGTTATATTGAAATCAGACCAAAACTGTAGAAGGAGTAGCAATTAAAATGAATTTCACAGAAAATTCAATTTTTAGTAACCATGGCAACACCGTTCATCGAAATCAAAAATCTATGCATTATTCTGTGCATCTTAGTGTAATCTACTTGTGTGCCAAGTTATATTGAAATCAGACCAAAACTGTAGAAGGAGTAGCGTTTTAAAGGAATTTCACAAAAAATTCTATTTTTAGTAACCATGGCAACACTGTTCATCGAAATCAAAAACCGATGCACTATTCTATGTATCTTAGTGTAGTCTACTTGTGTGCCAAGTTATATTGAAATCAGACCAAAACTGTAGAAGGAGTAGCGTTTTAAAGGAATTTCACAGAAAATTCTATTTTTAGTAACCATGGCAACACCGTTCATTGAAATCAAAACCCATGCACTATTCTATGTATCTTAGTGTAGTCTAATTGTGTGCCAAGTTATATTGAAATCAGACCAGAACTGTAGAAGGAGTAGCGTTTTAAAGGAATTTCACAGAAAATTCTATTTTTAGTAACCATGGCAACACCGTTCATCGAAATCAAAAACCGATGCACTATTCTATGTATCTTAGTGTAGTCTACTTGTGTGCCAAGTTATATTGAAATCAGACCAAAACTGTAGGAGGAGTAGCGTTTTGAAAAATTGTTTACAGACAGACGGACAGACAGACAGACAGACAGACAGACAGACGGACGGACGCCGGACGCATTACTATCGCATAAGCTCTTCTGGTCTCTGACCAGTAGAGCTAAAAATTAAGTGCAAATTTATGTTTATTTTTTAGCAATTTATGTGCATGACCTGCTTCACAATTTTTTTTTTTAAATTGTATTGAAATTAATTATTTCAAACATCTTTGATTTACTATGAAGCCTTTTGTTTCTGTGTCAACTCTTGGATAAGAACAGGTGAATTCCCTGCGTACCTGCAGTGAACGATTAAGGGTCCAGCATCAGGGGGGTTACTGGCCTTCACTCTCCTCATGAACATCAGGAGGGGGGTGGGGTGATCAGGGACACCGTGGTCTGGCCAGGCGGTGAACTGGAACTGTCTCACTTCACGCTTCTCTGGATACCCATACTGAAAATAGCAATAATGTACATGTATAGCACTGTAATCAATATCCTTCCGTCATACATGTGTATACTTTTGACAGTGTAAAGTGCATTCAGTTTCCTACTACATGTAATTTGAAACCATTCTAATATTACATGTATGTCTAGTTACAAGAAAGAACCAGAAGTCTCTGTCGAGACTGAAGCTCTACTGGTTTGAACTTATAGCAAAGGAAGAGAAAAGTACTTAAGCAGCTGGGATTTGAAACTTTACAGCAGCAATAAATAGAATAATGATCGTTGATAAAGTCTCTTTATGTTCTTAGTGTAGTCTACTTGTGTGCCAAGTTATATTGAAATCAGACCAAAACTGTAGGAGGAGTAGCATTTTGAAACAATTTTACAGATATTTCTATTTTTAGTAACCACGGCAACACCGTTCATCGAAATCAAAAACCGATAAACAGATTTATGTATTTTAGTGTAGTCTACTTGTGTGCCAAGTTATATTGAAATCCGACCAAAACTGTAGGAGGAGTAGCATTTTGAAACAATTTTACAGATATTTCTATTTTTAGTAACCACGGCAACACCGTTCATCGAAATCAAAAACCGATATACAGATTTATGTATTTTAGTGTAGTCTACTTGTGTGCCAAGTTATACTGAAATCAGACCAAAACTGTAGGAGGAGTAGCATTTTGAAACAATTTCACAGAAATTTCTATTTTTAGTAACCACGGCAACACCGTTCATCGAAATCAAAAACTGATACACAGAATTATGTATCTTAGTGCATTCTACTTGTGTGCCAAGTTATACTGAAATCAGACCAAAACTGTAGGAGGAGTAGCATTTTGAAAGAATTTCACAGAAATTTCTATTTTTAGTAACCACGGCAACACCGTTCATCGAAATCAAAAACCGATATACAGAATTATGTATCTTAGTGTATTCTACTTGTGAGCCAAGATATACTGAAATCAGACCAAAACTGTAGGAGGAGTAGCATTTTGAAAGAATTTCACAGAAATTTCTATTTTTAGTAACCACGGCAATGCCGTTCAATGAAATCAAAAACCGATACACAGAATTATGTATCTTAGTGTAGTCTACTTGTGTGCCAAGTTATATTGAAATTAGACCAAAACTGTAGGAGGAGTAGCATTTTGAAAAATTGTTTACAGACAGACGGACAGCATTTTGAAAAATTGTTTACAGACAGACGGACGGACGCCGGACGCATTACTATCGCATAAGCTCTTCTGGTCTCTGACCAGTAGAGCTAAAAACCACATTTGCTAGACTTTAGAATTATAGCTCATTTTCAAAATTTCAGTTAGCACTGTTCCAGTAAAAAGTCCTTTTGTTCTGATGCCTAACACTTGATTAGCGTTTCCTACCCTGGATATATGGAAGGTCCTGATGGTGTAAGTAGACAGTTCTGTGACGTCCACGAGGAGAACCTGCATCACTCCGTACGTCTCAGCTCCACGGTGTGGCCAGTACTGGTCACACTTAATCTGTATAAAGAAAAAAAACAACAGTATAATCATGTTACAACCAAGTCTGGATTCTGTTTGATGTTGAAAGTTTCACTTGTAAATATTTATATTGTTGTCCAGACGTATTCTTGATAAAATTTTGTTTCTTTGTTGTATTTATCAATAATATCAATCAAGCTCATGCAAGTACTTTATTTCAGTATTAGATTTTTATTGAAATATTTTCTGACAATTAAAGTTGAAGTTCAGAAAAGTACTATACACCATTGACAAATGAAACTGTATATGTTAACAATTCAACTTATACAAGACGACCCCTTACCCTGGACCTTTCTTCTAGACGGGTCATCATGACAATAGTTCCAGTCCTTTGTTCCCAAACCATCCTCCAGAAATCTCCAAAGGTCTCTGGCAATGGACCCTATAACAAGGTATATATCAATTATATCCTTCTGAAAACGACCAAGACTTTTAAATAAATAAATATTGAATTGTAATAATTTACACTGAAAACGTGCAATCACATAAAATTATTGTCAGAGATTCTGCATATATCTAAAACAATTGCAAAATACACTGTACTGATCATTTCCATAATTGTTTTGAGCCCTGATTTTTATTCTTACCTGTGTTGCAATGTATGCATTCTGTTTCCTGTACCCATCCATGTAATTTGCATTGATGTAATCACTACCAGGAATACCATTTTCAGGTTGTAGTATGACACGAGAATGGTCGTAGGCGATTACGTTGGCGTACCGGTTTTTGGGCTTATTAATCTCATAGTTGGACTGGTCCCATGTGAACTGCTGTCCTGGTTCTATGGACTCGTACTCCTGTGAGAACTTGTGATTATCGTTAGCCTTTAGATTGTCTATGTGCTCCTGTAGCATATGAATGGGAATGGGCGGGTGACTGATCATACCTGTGTTAAAAAAAAAGTGCAAAAATCATTTGTGGGAATAAATTTTAGTACATTTACTGGTCAACAATCTTGTACAGTGAAACTTGTATAATCCGGGCACCAATGGTTCCAAATAACTTGCTCAGATTAGACAAACTTCCCTTTTAAACGATTGAATTTTTTTTTAGAAAAGGATTTAAAGTTTACACCATACTAGGCAAGTTTTTTTTGGAACAGCATCCAGGTTATACCAGTTTCACTGTACTTTAATACAAAACCATAGTCAAGGGAATGAAATTCATGATAAATGCATGTGACCTGTGTCCAATATCAAGGGTAAAAATGTACAAGCATTACTCCTACAAAACCATAAGTGATTGTGGTACCTGGTGTCTGGTAGTGCTGGCGCCGTAGCTCCACCGGATCACAAGGATGAGAAGGAACATCCACGATCACTTTACCAGGATACGGCTCCGGACTCTTGGATTTCCTGTTAGATTTCCTCCTGCAAGTGTAAGGTATACAAAATATATATTTCTCTGTAAAATACAACCCACGTTATTTTAGCTTTTCCTTTAAAAAGCAAGTTCAGTTACTCATAAAGCCCTCCATATTCTTTTCACTTTTTAACATAACATCTTAATACGTTAGTAGATTGTTCACTAAATTAATATATCATTACAATTTCCATTTCAAAGGCTTGAGAAATCTGGCTTTCAACTAAAGTGCAGCTGCAGACAGCAACAAATTTACATTGAAATTTTCTTTTAATTGACCAAATAAAAAATTTTGATTAATGCAAGTTACACCCATTTTCATAACACACGTTTAAATGTATTCAAATAGTTCAGATTCAAAGTAAAATGAAAATTTCCTATTCAGATAGAAAAAAAATATACAAGTATGTATCTGATATGAATTCATAAATCTTGATTTTCTTAATTTTTTCCCCCTCTGAAATTACAATAAAATTTGCAACCATACTCTATATATAACTCAATTTAGCTGAAATTAAACAGAGTATTTGGACAATATCAAAAATGAAAACTAAATATACCAAAATGGACAACAAAGAGTGACCACCTTAAATCTGAATTTATCATAACTGAAACAAAAGACAAAATGTTTGGAAGCATCAAAAGAATTTTTCATGGAATCAAAGTCATACTGAAATAATATCAAGCACAGCCTTGGACTAGAAATATAAGAAAGTGAACTCAAAATCAAACACCCGAAACCTACAAAATCATATAAATCGACAAGAAGATCCAAAACTTTCAGTTAACTTCCCAACAACGTGTATTCTGCACAAATTTACAGTTTCTTTTGCTTTTCAAGTGCACACAAGTTGGAGAAGTTGTGCAAGACAAGAGCCTGACAGAAAAAAATAGTGGAAAGAGAAAATAATAAACATAAGCAGTACAACGTCATCTCTAGAAGTCACAACATCAATGGACCAGTTTGTCCTTGCATCGGACTACTGACCTCGCCAACCAGATCAAAAAGATTACAAAACACACTAGGACAAGCCCTGCGCACACCGATCCCCCCACCACAATCAGATAGTTGGGATTAGTGGGTGCGTCCTGGGGGGACATTGTATCCATAATCTGATAAGGGTTTCCGCCATGTCCTCCTTTAAATTCATCCGAATATATACTAGACGTGCAGAGATCCTGTTAAAGCAAAGAAAATGGCAAATGTAAGTAAAACTCGGCATACTTTAAAATAAACATACCTCATGTACCAGACCACCAATATACAGACGATGATAATGAAGGCAACGCCAGCACACACGGGAGCTACAATCATTATTATCATGACGCTTTTAGAGCTTGCGACACTTTCTTTCCCTATCGTAGGGTCGTCTTCTTTGGCACTAGGAGAGCCTTCATTGGGAACAAGGTATGAACCTTTGGGATGCACGCGCAAATACGCAGAATAATCACTGGATTTGTACAACGTCTGGAAAATAAACAATCATGGGTGATTTTATTCTAAAAAGTATTTATTCTGGTTTTAACACAAGCTCTGACTTGAATACAGAAATGATTAAAACTTCAGTTTTTTTTTCTTTTTTTGAAGAAACAAAACAAAACAAAACAAAAGAATTTCAAGATTTCTTGATCAAGATTATACCCACCAGTCATCCTGAACACATTTTGTGACCTTGAGATTAATTTGCTAAGAGACATATCCCTGGTGGTATGTATATTAAAAAAATTTTCGCTTAAATTTGTCTATATATAATTGAACATAACATTTCAAGCATTAAACTCTCCTAAGTGTTTTGAAACCGAATTCTGAACTTTCTTTTTCACCAAAGAAAATAAATAAATTAATGTATGTTTATGAAATTAATTTAATAAATTTGTGGCAATTCAATAAATACTTCTTTATTAATATCTGGTCTGTTATATTCTGTAAGAATTTTGTAATTTTATTATTTTAAAATTTGACTTCTGGAATAGAAAATCACTTCACTATATAAATGCATTTGTTATACATAATTCTTTTCAGTACTGTACTGACTGTTTGGTGCTAAAATATCAATCAATAAATAAATAAAATTGTTCCAACTTCAACTGTCCAATCTTTCAACTCCCCATCAATATTCAGTTTACTACAGATTTTCAAGAAAAATAGATGTTTGTTCATAGTTACCTCACCAACCCTATTCTTTTGCTGTGATCCAAATATTATTTTTTTAGTCATTAAATCTATGGCATGTCTGTACATTTTCCTCTAAACATAATGAGTTATAGGTCACTTTATAGCAGCATTTTTAGAGCTGTCTCTGTTTTTTAATCAGCATGTAATAGTACACAGACATTTTATTCCTATGATCTATCATACCATTTCCACTGTGTAGGCACGCAGGAAGACTCTATAGGTATTGTCCACCTCTAGTGGTCTGTTGGTGAAGCCTCCGTATTCCACGCCGTCACCCAAAGTAAACTCCTCTGGAAGCTGATCGGCCTTGAACTTGGCTGCGATGTACACATTTCTGGCAGGATAGCTCGATGGCATGGTGTCCGCATAAAACTACAATTGAAAATAATGATCGAATTACAGATAAGCAAAAAAATAAAGTTCAATAGTGCCTTGTTGTCCTTTGATAAATCCCTAAATGTCAAAACAAATCAGTATTAAATGGTCATACATGTACTACAGAACAAGTATAGATAGAAACTTTAATTTGTAAAAATAATCGTGAATTAAGATAATTCTAATGATGAGAGTTTCTTTAATAATCATCAATACATATAAAACAGGCTTATAGTAAACATGCTTATAATCTAATGAACTGGTGCTTATAGCTAATTGTGATTTTTATTCCTCTTGACTTTAAACATGTATTGTAAACTTAACAGATAAAGCATATTATGCTTTTTATGAAGCAAATCCTCCATTCCTAGCACTTCATTATAAGCCTGCTTTACTGTACTTTTTAAATTTGACCTTGACCTAGTAAGGTCACAATTACAGTGACGTTAACTGAAATCCAATCCACATTAAAGGGTTGTTGAAATAAGTTTTTTATGAAACAGGTGTACAAAATGACTACAAATCACATACATGTAAAAGTGTACTCGACAATGGTTACTTTACATGAAATCATAAACAATGGAACATGCTACATATAATTCTGGAGACTTTAGCATTTGTGACAACTTTGATAAATGTCTTTAAAATAAAATAATTCTTTTTTTCTGGGTAAACAATTTTTGCTCACATTAATAACCTTTTTGAGCATTTTTTTTTTTATCCAAGGTAAAAATTGCTTCCACAGAATAAATTTTATTAATTTCTTTTTGTCAAACAATTTTAACAAATATAGACAACACATATTGAATACACTGTAGGATAGACAACAGGGTCAGCCTAATACCAGCAATAGATGCTATCAGAGCATCATTTGTATTTACCGTTTTAGTTGTGGTGTTCAACTTCAACCCTATCTGTTGTACGCATGCAATGAAAAAATACGATCATGATTTCCATTAATTTTACACGATAAATGAATGAATTAAGTATTAAAAATAAAGATCCGTTAGGTTTTGTTTTTAAAAGCTTGCCTTTAAACAAAGAAATTATTTTCCAAATATCAACAAACCTCTGACTCTTTGAAATCTTGTGGATTCTTTTGTGTTGCGATATTCTGCGGTACCACAACTAAGTAGTAGTAACTTAAATCACCGTTTTCCTCACTGGCTTTATCAAATGTTAAAATCACCGAGTTTTTTCTGTAACCTTTGACCTGGGGTTGAGGAACTTGGTTTGGAGCTATAAAATAAAAATAAAAAAAATGATTAAACAAAAGCAATGGTAGTTCAAGAACAAAGCAATATTGTTTGGTAAAATGGGAATGTTTCACAAAACACTTTTTAAGCATTTTTACATATGTTTGAAGTACAGTAAGACAGGTTTATAGCGAATGTTTTTATAATGAATGTTTCCTTACAGCAAAGTGATTTTTATGCTCCATATTTTTGAAATATATTGTGAACTTAACATGTATTGCGAATTACGCTTATAACGAAGCAAAATTGCCTGTCCCTGGCGCTGTGTTATAACCGTCTTTTACTGTACAGATAAAAAGAAACACAGAAAAACTTACCAAGGAGTCGCGTGTAGGCCCTCACCATCTGTGGGCGGCCAGTGGAGCCATCACGGAACTTAGCGGTGATATTGAATGTATAGAAAGTTTTGGGTTGGAGATTGTTCACTGTATAACTTTTCTGGTTTCCTGGAATCTCAATAGGTTTGGACTGGAATTCTCTTGGTGGTAACAGCTGACCTTTTCGTCTTCTTGACTGAACTCCTCTATACTTCAACTGAAAAACAATGGAAATTTATCATTGTCCTTGAAAGTGTCAGGGATAATTCATAAAAGATAAATTTAGATATGTATCTCTTACTTTGTAATAGACAACAAAATTTTCAGGGGGATCCCAGCTTAAATGAACCTCTGTGGCTGTTCTTAAAGTGACCTGGAAATTTTTCACCTGGTCATCCCCCACATCTGTAGGAAATGACAAACAAAAGGATAGCAATATATACAGCACAGTTATCTTATTGAGAGAAAATAATTCTTAGGCATGCATATATTTTACAGACTTTGTTGCAAACACATTGGATTTGCTCTGCTGACTTTATAGTTTAGTTTTAAAAAGAAGTCAGTTCTTTATATATAAAAAAAAATAATCAATGGAATCTCATAGAAGGACAAAAGATAAACATTTATAAAGCAAAGTCAAGATTTTTTTAAATATCATGAAAATTTGAACAATGGAATTACACTTACAAGGAGAAACGAAAGAGTCAACAACAGATTCCGTCATATTTCCAAATCTTCCATCCACAGACTTGGCCTGGACTCGAATGACATACGTGGCCTTGTCTTCTGGGATGTCGATGTCCGCTATAGTGTAGGGACCGATGTCTATCTTGGACCAGTCTTCCATGTTATTACTCTCATAATCATTGTAATAAACCCGATACCCGGCCACGGCCATCTTAGGCTCGTCCCATGTCACCTCTATCTTGTGTCGACTCTTACGACGGGTGCGGACATTCTGTGGCTTGTCTGGCACTGAAATACAGGTGGATGTTTTAGTTAAATACAGGTATCTTTGATGCATTCAAAACTTAAAATGTAAAATACCTATGATCATTTGAGTTCACTGAAATGATTAACTAAGAGACAAATTGAGAAGATTTTAATTTTTTGCAAACAATGCTGTTTTTAGACACAAATAAATATCTTTTTTGTCTTAATTGCATTTTTTACTTTTGTAAAGGCAGATAAATTAAATTCTACAAAAAATAATCTGTGTGCAATAAATTCTAACCATACAAGATTTAATTAGCAAACAGAAATAATATAATTGAATTTGTCGATTTTGGCAATTGAAATATTACTTCTTCCAAATGTATGGTGCATATATTTAGGGCTCCAGGGTCCGGGTCCTCTGCTGGTAAAGGCTCGGATCTGGAAGACATAGTCGGTGTTCATCTCCAGCCCCTTCACCTCATACTGTAGCCCCGTGATGTTAAGATCCTCAGCATTGATGGAATCCGCCATTTTGTGGTACATCAGTTGGTACATGACAATCTCTCCATTCTGCAGGTGCTTGGCTGGTAGGTCCCACTCCAGTATCACACTGGTTTCTGTCAAACTCTCGGCTGAAAAATTCTGTGGGGCTCCTGCTGGGACTGAAATTTGACAGAATGAACATTAACAAAAGAGATCTCTTTATAAATAGATGAAGAAACCAGAAGTATCTAAGGAGACTGTAGCTCTACTGGAGAGCACTTCTCATTTTAGTTTAGTTGTGTACCAAGTCTTCAAATTGGAACAAAAACTCTAGAAGGACTGGCATTTTGATGGAATATAACACAGCTATTTTCAATAACCATGGCAACACATGTCTCTTGACCAGTAGAGCTAAAATTCTTATTATGAACTCCAGAGTAAGATATTCTATGTAAACAATGTACAGGCACTTTACATTAAAACTTTAAGATTCATTATGGACAATTAAAAGCAAACAAGAGGCCCACGGGCCTCATAGGTCACCTGAGTATTGTGTAAAAACTTTCAAACACTTGAATTTGGTTTAAACCAGAGGCCATGAAATTCACAATTCACAATTTTGAAAGAGGCACCATTGCTTATCATAATTATTAACTTAGCATGCTTACTCTATTTACTTAATACCAAGAGGTAGATCAGAGTAACAAAGAGAAAATGCACTTCCACTTTATGCCCAGTTGTGCACCTCACCCCAAAGGAACCACTGACCCAGGGGCCACATATTTCAAAATTTTGCAAATTTTAAAACAAAACGGTTGATTAATACCAAAGAGGAGATTTAAAAGCATTAATTTATTTTCAGACTATGTAGCCCCCCCCCATCCTCTGACCAAGGGGGCATAAAATTCACAATTTTACAGGAGGCACTCTTGCTCATCATAACTATGTGCTTATTTAGTTTATTTAATACCCAGAAGCAGAGAAGAAGATTTTCAAAGAATAAATGCATTTTCAGTATATGATCAATAGAGCCCCACCCTAACACCAGAACCCCTAACCCTGGGGCCATAAAATTCACAAATCTGGAAGAGGCACTCTTGCTCATCATAACTATGTGCTTAGTTAGTTTATCATAACTATGTGCTTAGTTAGTTTATTTAATACTCAGAAGCAGAGAAGAAGAATTTCAAAGAATAAATGCATTTCACTATATAATCAATAGAGCCCCGCCCTAACACCAGAACCCCTGACCCTGGGGCCATAAAATTCACAATTTTGGAAAAGGCACTCTTGCTCATCATAACTATGTGCTTAGTTAGTTTATTTAATACCCAGAAGCAGAGAAGAAGATTTTCAAAGAATAAATGCATTTTCACTATATAATCAAAAGAGCCCCACCCTAACACCAGAACCCCTGACCCTGGGGCCATAAAATTCACAAATCTGGAAGAGGCACTCTTGCTCATCATAACTATGTACTTAGTTAGTTTATTTAATACCCAGGAGCAGAGAAGAAGATTTTAAAAGAAATAATGCATTTTCACTATATAATCTATATAGCCCCACCCTAGAACTAGAACCCTTGACCCACAATTTTGGTAGAGGACTCAATGCTCATTACATTCATGTCAACAGTTTGCCTGCTTGATGTCCAGGAGTAAAGAAGAAGATTTTTAAAGATTGCACTAATTTTAGTGGTTTTGGCCCCATCCCTCAGGCCTCAGGGGGGCGGGGACCATGAAATTCACAATTTTTGTTCCCCTTCACCCATAGATGCTGTATACCAAATTTGGTTGAAATTCGTTCCGTGGTTTCAGAGAAGAAGCTGAAAATGTTCAAATGTTAACACACGACACACGACGGACGAAAACGGATAGCAATAGGTCACCTGAGTTACTCAAAAGAACAACATACTTCCATCAGGGGTAATTATTACAGCTGATGCTCTCTCGCCAAGTCCAACTTCATTTTTAGCCTTCACTCTAAATTCATATGTAGCCCCCTTATCTGAAATAAATAGGAACTTCAACAACATGCAAAAAAAAGTAGAAACAAAGATATAAATATTTCCAATGGTAAACATATAACATGTAATTTTTTCCGTATACATGTATTTCCTAATATTTACATTTCCAACGTCTTTGTGTGAGATAAAATTACAAATAGTCAATGTACTTTATTTCTCCATCAGTGTACTAGTTCATTGATAGGCGCAGTTAAAAATATCACTTGCAGGGTGGGACAAATAGAGACAAGAAGTGTAGCTTCTAGCACCCACATGGATTGGCGGAATCAATACCATGTAATAATAAGGAAACTGTCAGATTTTTCAATTTCATGACGATGATCAATCGATTGGCTTCCATGATAATTTTATGCATAAATGCCTTCGGTGTTTATGCAAATTATCATGCAAGCCAATAGATTGATCACATCATGAAATCGAAAAATAAGACAGTTAAACCTTAAGTAACTCTAGGTTTATTTCTTTTATTTACAGACCTAGGATATCAGAGATGTAGCTCTGTCTCATGGCTGGGAGGTTCAGCATTTGGTAGGACTCGCCCTTGCGGCCCCAGATCACCTGGTACCCCATCAGTTCCCCGTGGACGTCCTTGGGAATCTTCCAGGTCACATGAACTTGTGGGCGTTCCTCATCCAACAGGACTGCATTCAGATCCCTCGGAGGCGTGGGCACTATAAAAAAGCGCCTCTCATTAAATTTTCATTCACATGAAGATATATGTACATTCTTGAGATTTATATTTCCTGTTTATATGTGTAATTAGTATTCTCTTTCATACAAAATCTATATCAGTCTGTAACTATCCTATTAAGAATTTCAAAGCACTCTTCTATGAAGAAACTCTCTGTGATATTTCCATTTAACTAAACATTACATTTCTGAATCCAATAACTTTCCTTCTTCGGGATAAAAACAGCATGACAAGTTATGCAATATTAATTGTTTTCCTTCTTTATGTGGGAGACATTGAGCATGTAATATCTCTATCTCATCTAAAATTGAAAAGTTCAATACGGAAACATAAACAATTTAGTTCTCTGGTGTAACAAGTCATCACATTTGATCAATTCCCCAAGTTTTCATCATATCCATAAACTGCTAAACTCCACCCCCACCCATAATCTCTTTATAAACTGGTCCCTATCAGTCTTGCCAGGGAAGCAGACTTCAGAAAGTCTATATCTTAACAGGGAATGCTGTTTGATACACTCCTTGCTGAAGAACTTACCAGCCCCTTTTGTATTGACAATCTTCTTTTTGCTGCGTTTTCCATCTCCCCTCCTTGTGTACCCTGCTACCTGCACGGAATACTGGGTGTCAGCCTTCAGGTTCGTGATGACAGCTTCGTTCCTGTTTCCGTCGTGTGTATCGTGTACCAGCTCCTGTCCCACCATTTCATCTTTGTCGTTGGTCTCGTAGTAGTAGACGTAATATCCGCGGATAATTCCGTTACTACCTCTGCCCTCTGGTGGCCGCCAGTCCACAAACATGGCCGTCGAGTTAATGGCTTCGGCCGTCACCTTTGTAGGCTCATCAGGCACTATAAAATTGGGTTTTCAATTCATTCACATCATCACATAAAAGATACGACTCACAGCAAAACTTAAGTATGTAGGTCTTACATAATATATGGTTAATGAAAATTAATGATAAAACATGCCTCTAATTAATGTTATCTTTAGAAAGGTGCATTTTGACTAAAGAAAAGATTTTTTTTTCATTATGCTAAAGTTTAAGTATATAAAATTCTAAATTGAAAAAGAATTTTTTTTCCTTCTAGTTTATGCAGTGAAAAGATCACAACACTATGATCATCTGCAGTCAACGTAAGCATTCTCGTTCTCATACAACACACAGATTTCATTACAATCTTTAGTAACATTCAAACTTTCAAATGCAAAGTCTTTTCCTTCCAGACTGAAGCTGTGTTCATGCTTCGAGTTTTATTTTCACTTTCTAACCCTTGTGTGTTTTTCTTATCATTTAGATTTAAGATTGCCTTGGTTTTTGTGTGGTGAATAGATGTGGCATTGTGCCTTTCTCATGTCAATGTTACACGTTTTGCCATCTGTGTAGAGAAAATGTTATCTTTTTTCTACCGCTTTTTTTTTTAAAAAGAATGTTATGGAAGATTTCCTTCAAATTATGTTGTACAAAGGTGCAGACCTCTTGTTTTTTATTAATTGATTAAGTCGTTCTAAAGATCCAACTCTGTACACATGTTGTAGTGATTAAATTTTCAATGAAAACTCATGATCTAAACTTAATGTCACTGTGATAAAATAATTGTATAGTTTTTTTAACATCAAAATCTGTCCACAGCTGTTATTTTCCTTTGTTTTGAGAGAGAGTAACTCAAAATTAGTTCCAGGTAGTTATAAAAGAAAATCTAAAATACATGCAACAACAACCATGCAGAAATTTCTAACATGAAGACCACATCAAATCTAGAGGGTATAAAAGACTTACCTATAGATATGGAAAGTACTAGCATTTCAGTTTGTGTATAGGGGAGAAAATCACTAACGTTCTGAAGTCAGTACAAGTTAATTCACTGTAAAACCAACACCCAGAGCAAAATAACTGGTTAATAATCTGGTTAACCCACAGCAAAATAACCAGTTAATAATCCGGTTAACCCAGAGCAACTGCGTAGACAGGTTATCAATGTCAGAGAGTGTTACATGTTATTTGTTCTGATTCAGACAGATCAACTTGATGAAAGGTTCTGTAGATGATCATGTTGAATATGAAAAAAATAATTAATATCGACTTGATGAAAGGTTCTGAGTATGATCATGTTGAATATGACAAAATATTTCATGATTATAAAACATGCTTATGACAAACTGAGCATGAAAACTTACATACAACTGACTGATGATAAAAAGATTTTTTTTATGAAGAAATATTTCCATTTCTAATTTTTCTCTCTTGATAACTCTTTGAAAATTAGCGGAGTTAATTTCTTGATTATTCTACCAGAATGTAAATTAGGCAAGTCAAAAGGTCAGGAGCTAAGGAGGCCTAATAGTCATGCAAACCTTGTGCGCATCTTTCTCTATGTCTGGCGCTAAGGAGGCCAAATATGCATGTAAATCTCATGCGGTTGCCTTTGCGTTTGACGTCAGCGGACGAGGACTATTGAAATTGGCATTGGAGTCTTCATGTAATTTAAATCTATGTCTACATTTCAAAGGTCTAAATCTACAATTTTATTTCACAATGAAATAGAAATATAAGGAATCTCCGCCCGTTATGCAAATTATCCAATGTTTCCCACTATCGTTGATGCCCTGGCATGCTATGATAACTAGACTGTGATTCCTTAAACGTTTTGCTTTTTTACAATAAAAGAAGTCAATCTCCTGATGATTCTTACGCTCTCTGATCATATCTTCGTAGAGCTCTAATTAATTAGTGTGTACAACTTTTGAGAAAACATCCCCCCACATCTCCCCATGTCAATCCCCTGTATAACATACAAAGACAAGTTAAGACATATGTTCCCCGTCTGTCTTTATATATCTTTTCACGATTGTAAACCAACAAAGAGCAGGTTTTCCACATCCTTCGTATGAAATAAACATATTGCATAATTTTACTGGTATTACTTTAACTGTTTTTGAGTTCAGAGAAACAAATTTTCTACACACTTTTCTGTGTTTGACAACTAAAAATATCCATGTTTCTGTTATTCTTTGTTCTTGAAAACAATTCAATGATGATGAAAATGGTGATAAGGATGCAGGATGCATGTAATGAGAAAAGAAATGGCTAACTGGAATGATGATAAAATTATGAAGAAAAAAATTCTATGATTGATTGTAATTTCAATAAACTTGATGAACGTGAAGCATATTTTCTGACCCTACAGTATTGAATCAATTTTAAGCAATGCAACTCTCTTTCAAAATAATGAATAAACCTAATAATAAATGTGCAATGACAAAACGATAAAAGCAACGATGTGAAAATGTGTGACATTCACTTCAGAAATGTGACTTTAGCTTTAGTAAAACCCAACTCACGATTTTACATTTGTACAAAACTTTTAATTTTAATTTAATTTATGAAACTAATGCTTTAGTCACATGTCTGTTGGAATTGGTTCTCATGACACTGACACAAATATCTGTAATGAAAATGTATGATGCAACCATGAAGTCTTAAAATCAGGCAGAACTTTTCTTTCTTGTATTATTAAAATCAATTGACACATTACTCTATTTCATTTTTCATTTTATTAGCAAATGTTCTGCATGATTTTTTTTAGTTCAAATGACACAGGGTCAATCTGTCTAAATCCAAACAGTTATTGAAACATAACACCATTGAGGAAAAAGGAAAAAAAAAATTAAACAACGGAGTCATCCATGATCCAAAGATCTAGGTCAATGCAAGACGATGTTTTTAAATCCACGGACAATACCTACCGTCCTCGTTGGTCCACACTCGGATAGGGGGTGAGCTGGGACCGTCTCCTACACTGGTGAAGGCCAGAACCCAGATCTTGTACTCGGTAAAGATCTCGAGTTTGCCCAACACTATCTCCTGATTCTCAGCCCCGACGGAGGAGCTGGTGGCGTCCTGATCGGTCTGACTGGGGTCATATTTCACATAAAATATCTTATAGCCTCGGATCTCCCCATTTTGTTGATCTTTGGGGGGAGGTTTCCACGTGACTTTGATACTCCTGGAGTCTTTGTAGGGCATTCCGCTAACAGCTTGAGGGGCGGCACTTGGCACTAGAGTGAAGTGGTGAGGGTTGGGGGGAAAAGAAAATGAGAATAAATAACACATATATAACAGAAAATAAATTGACATGCAAACACATGCAATGAATGAAATAAAAATAAAATTCAGAATAAAGTGCTGATTTTTCTATTTTTTGCATCATGGCACCATTTATTAGCATCCATTATATGCTGACATGCATGGTGATAATTGAGAGTTTATGCATTTGATGCAGCTTGTATGCTATTTTACTTTTTTCCATTGCCATCAAAATCAGGCATGCTCTCTATCAGTATTTATTGAGATTTGAGCCATGAGTCAAGCTTTTCAGTAAAACTACATAAAGCAATCAATAAATCAACTTTTAAGGTATTTGCATAATGGTATTAATGGATATAATTGTTCGTCTAAGCTTCAATTTTCAGCAGTGTGAAACTGAAAGGCAAAAATCACTTCAAATACCTATATAACTATTCTGAAATTAGAAATTCTACATTTTGAAAAATATCCTATGTATGGATGCTAATATGGACCCATAATACAAGAAAGTACTTTTTCGAAATAAAAAATTATCTGAATTTTCAGCTTAACAATCAAAATTATGACAAAATGGATACTTTATGATGGAAATGTGTTGATGGCTGAATTTTCACAACATTAAGATAAAAATATAGAAAGTATACACAAATAAAAGAAATGATGATATGTCAAAACATTTAAAGCCAAAAACTTAGATATTTGATGGAAAAAAATATAACAAAATGAAGGAAAAATATTTTGACCCAATTAGAACTTTCCAATAAAATTAATTTCCCAACCCCATGATTAATGCATGCATTACTTGAATACTGTATGATTGCATGAGTTTTATTCCATTTTAAAAATGTCAATTCAAAATCTATTTTTATTACATAACCTGACCTTTCATGTATTGTATAGTAATTTATAAACATTGGAAACTCTATTTCTATAGTTTTTTTTATATAGAAAAAATGACCTTGACCTAAAATTAAAATCCAAACTACTGTTTATAACCAAATACCCAATCCTCTAACAGAACTATCCCGTACACTTACCCAACATTTCATGGGCTATCCAGAAAATCATTAAAACAGTCATGAATTGCAATTTCAGTGATTGATGAAGAAACAATGTTCACAACAACATATAAAAACACACAAATATAAAGAAATTTTACTACTGGATCTCATTCAGTGAGTGACTAGGGGGGAATACCACAAGTGAACAATATATATAAAATACAAAAAAAAAAGAGAAAAAGTTTTTTCAACTGTAAACACTAAGGTTTTTTTCTTTCCCAAGTTCTGTGATATTGTACACAGATTTGACGATGAAATTCAGTAAGGTCGTGTATGAATACGAGTTATTTATAAACATACCGAATGGCAGTGTCTTGGCCTGGATTATCCGCGTGGCGGCACCTTCACCTTTATTGGAGATTGCGGAGACTTTGATGGTATACACAGTGTCGGGGGTCAGTTCCTCAAGTTGACACTTGGTCTCTGTGCCCTGGACTACCAAATGGCTCTCCTGCTTCAGGTAGGTATCATTGTAGTACACAAAGTATTTAGTAACCACGTTCCTGGTCTGACTCGGTGGGTCCCAGGATACATCTATTGTGTTAGGTCCTGTTACTTCCGCAAAAATGTTACGGGGCTGTGACGGGACTGAAAAGTAGAGTGGAAATATCAAACATGTGGCCTCATCTTTTTAAATTAATCAGCAATAAAATTTTTTTAAAAAATTTTCTTCTGCCTAAAATGAAACAAACATTACTTTACTACTAGCTGCATAAGAAATTGCCATCGCTAATCAAGTTGCAGCAAAGCTTTGGGAAGAGTATCGCTATTGCTGTCAAATTTGCAATTGCTTTGCAGCATTTTGGCTTTTTGAAATTTTATGCTTCGACCATTGAAAGTTGCATTGCAGCAATTTCTACATCTATAGTTTGGTTATGTGGCAGTGCTATCTAGTATTATATAAATTTCACAATGTACAATTTTCTAGCTAGCAGTTCTTTAAAAATCTGATCCGCTCACCATATTTTTTTTTTTCTCATGGAAACAAAAGATTTTTTAAAAACTCTTATCAATATTTAGGAATAACGCGAAATCATGCATGTGGATAAATTAATCCATTTATGTGCAATATCTTATCACTGTTCATGCAATAACTGCAAGTATGAAAGTTCTATCTACTGGTAACAATAAATATTCTATATTATTTCTAGATTTTTTCTTATAATTGTTTTTCTCTTGTTCTCAGCAATCAATTTTTCATTTTTTTTTTTTTTCTATTCTACTTCACACTCATTTTTTTTATCCATTGGTCTTATGTCATGGCAACCATTTATTCATTGAAAATAGTAGAATACAAGAGTAAGTTGAGAAAAAACTTAACATTAAGCAATATTTTTTAAAAAGAAAACTTATTGGTCATGAATTTGCAGACTGACTAAATTAAGTGGGGTGAAATAGCCATTAACAAATTGCACAATTTCTGTGAATCAAAAAATATGTATACACATTGGAAAGTATATGTGATTAAATGAAGCATGTTCATTTTTGCACACAATTTAATGTTTTTATTTGTTCTTCCAATCAATTTGAACTTTAGTATATCTCAAATAGTGATCTCAACTTAAATGGATTTCCTAACCTCTTTTTCTACATATGATTAACCTGTTTTTTCTAGTCACATTTAGTTTCTCAAGATTACAAAATTTGAATGTAAATAGAATTCTCTGGATTTAAAAAAAAATTGAAATTGAAAAAAAGTGATTCAACTCCAAATAATACAGCATATTTGCCAAGTTGGGTTCCTAGGCTTTAGTAATAAAACATCACATATTGAATGTAAATTAATTTCCTCTGAGTGTAGTGCTACATTCTTTCTCATTTGACCTTTGCTTCTGGTAATAATGATCTATTCATCATGCCAGTATCTCATGTTCAAATCCTCTCAGCATATGTTCTAATACTGTTTCCATTAGTGGATCATGTTTTGATCATCGGGAAAATATCCCGAAGAATCAAATTTACTGCTGTTTGCAATGCTCAGATACACATACAATGTGAATTAACCTAAAAAAAAGCATTAATGTCCTATTCAATAGATAACATGCGAGAGCTTCCATGACAGTGTTTCAAGGTTTTAGATAGATCGATATCAGATACTCAACCAGAAAAAATTGTTTTGAAAAATGTGCAGATTTCATTCCCATGTGTGATCATACATCGCATTCACTTCATACAATAGTATTTGTCTTACAAATTCTCTTTTACAGTTATGTAAATACTAAATCCAAGTCTAGAATAAAAAGAAAATCTCATTTTCTCCCAAATTCTACAGGCATACAAAGATATACACCATTCATCCAGAATAATGGTGATTTTTTTCATGCATAATATTTATTAAAAACTTACGCGAGCCACCTGGAAAAAATACGGAAAATTCAAAATTAATCTTGTCCTTACGAGTTCTTTGAACATTCTGGTCTGGATTGCCACAATATTTGCTTGATAATACATGGGGAAATGTAGATACAGGTGAAACAACGATGTGAAAATGAACATATACTGCATTTAATCACAAAAATAATATATATATCTCCTAATATCAAATGTGCAATTCTTCCGGAAAATACACAAATCAACATTCAGATGATTCCATTGCATAATGCTCTTCCATTCTTGTCCTTATATAGTTAATTAGATCTGATTATCCAGATAAAAATTCTATATTTGATGACTGTGATCCAGGGAATTTCGTGACAAGGCTTTAAAGATTTAATACCCTGTCACATTAATTCAAGCCAGAATAAGCATTAGCAATGATCATTGATTGTATGGAATGTGTTAGGGGGGTAAATTGTGACCAAAAAAAACTTAAACATAGAAAAATAATGATCGCTTTGCTTACCCTGGAAGTTGCCTGTTGCACGGTAGGTAGGGGGGAAAAGAAATAAACGCTTGTTAAATATCTATGCATCAAATTCATTATAGCAGACAGCATAACTTTTAGAATTTGTTATAAATCATTTGTCGCATGCATGCGCATATTGCATAAGATAACAATTATCATAACATAGTAATAAATATGATTACATTTCCATCTTTCTAAAATATTAAATTTATCTTCGTACTTAAAATCAATACATTTTTTCAAAAAATCATGAAAACACTCAATGATACAGAAAAAATGTGAAGTAAAAAAAAAGGCGCTACACATTTTTCGCGCAGCAAAAAATGGATACTAGATAGCAACTACAACATGCTTAATAGCTAGACAGTGCGCTGTTATAATCATACGCAAATTGTACAACACCGCGCGAGCACATTATATATGGCAGACAAAGTCATTAGTAGAGAAACCACAAATATAACAAATATAGATATAAAATGGACAGAGTTAAAGGTTTTTTCACACTTTCTTACGTAAATCTATTTCCCAGATTTTGTTTTTTTGTGATAACACTTTACAGGAGTACACAATAAATGATAAACAATACATGCAGTTATATATATGTTAAACGACAGCAGAGAAATGCCGACTGATGAAAAAAAAAGGAATAACAAGTATGTGTCTGACTGAATCAACTTACTTGGAAAAATGTTTTTACCATTTTGTTTTACTGTTATTAGGCTGTCTGCAATGGAGGCATAAACTTAGACAAATCGGGATTTTTCCTTTACATGACTTCAGAGAGCAAGAAGGGTAACAAAGATTTTCTTCCAAATGAGAATAAGGGTATCCCCTACCCCCTCCCATTCTTCTTATGTCACCAATTTCTGTGTTCATGAATTTACCCCCCCCCCCCCCTACCTTAAAGCATACCTAGCGCAAATGAATGCAACCCAACCTACCTTCCTAAAGAAAACTAGAAAATGTGTAAATACATTATCTTCCCTTTCTATCCCTCCTTGGACCTCAATTTCTGTATAACCTGGTCAACCAATCAAAATTAAATTTCAAAGCCCTGAACTGATTGGATTTAAGGAAAAAACCCTGAGGTTCTTATCTCTTCTGACAAGAGGAATAGCCAAAATAAACATTTCTAGTTGGAGAAAAAAAAGTTGGAAAGAAGAAAGGATGCTTCTACATGTTGGTCAGTTCCTATGCCAAGCCATTTTAATTAGCTAATCTCTACAGAATGTTAATCAGATGCATGTCACAAAAAGGATGCGTCACCAACTGTATCACAACAGCCAAATCGTGTTCTCTAATCCGCACAACGGTTAGAAAAAACTCGTACAAAATGAATATCTGGCTGTTGCAATATTTTGGTATTTAAATACGGCATGCATTTTAGTGCTAAGTCACATGGATTCAGTCTACAGGGTTTTCACTCGCATAACTGCAAGACCTAACTTCATGCAAATTAGTCGTAGTACAGGCTACCAGCAAGTAAACATAACAAGATGTTTTACAGTTGCAATTGTACTTTTCTCAAAGATATCCATACCTTTTGTATGATTTACTTTTTCAGAAATAATAATAAATTTTGATCATGTTCCAGAGCCCATACATCATAAGTTAGTTCAACAAATATTGATTATTTGTTTAACCTCTCTATAGTGTACTTACTGCATGATAAACGCATGCTATCACCATGGTAATTGTGTTTTGATACCATGCACAGAAATATTTTTTTTATCAACATGCCATAGCATTTGTTTAGGTACAGCTCCATCTGTGATGGAACAAAGACATTGCGTGCTTTCTTGTAAAAGTACTGCACTTAAAAAATTCAACCAATGGATAAGCCACAACAGAGTCACATGACCACTTACTTCCTTCATTGGTGATGACAGTGATAAGCTGTGACACTGGACCCTCCCCTTTACTGGAGTAAGCTAGGACACAAATTGTGTAGGTGTCATTGGGCTTCAGGCCCGTTATTATCGTCTCATTGGTGTTTGATTGAAGTTCTTTGTTGTTCCAGAGAATTATGGGTAAATCAGCTTGCAGAGTGTAGAACACTCGGTATCCCTACAAAAAAAACAAGTCATGATCAAGCATATTTCTACACAGAAAACTGTTAGATTGTAAAAAGTATAATAATTGTTGAAAATGTATTTTTTCTTTTCTTCCTTTCTTTTTAAAAATTTTAATTTATTTATCCATTTTTTTTTTTTTTGCTGACAACAACCTGTATGACCCCATTAGGTTTCTCTGGAGGTAGCCAGGACACACTGACAGTGTTGGAGTTGAGGGCCTTGGCTGTAACGTATCTGGGAGGAGTTCCAGGGGCTGCAAGATAAAAAATCGAAATTCATAAAACAAGGTAAACTTCACTTAAAGAAGCACAGAATTCTTATTCTAGGACAAACGTAATTGCCCAACTTTGCATCTTATAATTTAATTAATCAATAAAATGTCTCTGCAATGTAAATTGTTTTTGCTTCAGTGAAAAATAATTCTTGGAAGCAAGATCTGTTTAATTGACCATATTTCAATTAGAAATGTGTTCATGCTTCCAAGGACAGAAGTAATACATAACTTAAGTACACATATCTGAAATCATGCAAAACTGTCAGTGAAAGTACAAGTATTTCAAAATATACATAAGTGATATATTAAAGTTAGAAGTATGTAAAAACTTGACTTTCAAGTACTTTTCATTTCAACTTTATGTCAACAACTTGAATACTTATGAGGACAGCTTTAGAAACTGGGTGACCTAGGAATATATTTTCACCAAAGGCCAGTTTCTGTGTGCACAGTAGAGAAAAGATGTGGTAAAAAGATTAAATCCAATCTGACTCCCAGTAAAGCTAATCAAACTCTCCCCATGATGTGCCACTGCCTGTATCCTGCCAGAAGCAAGCTAACCCAGGTGAAACAGTATACTCAAACTGACAGGATGTAGAATATCTCACATGATAACATCTTTTTTTTAAAAACCAAAAACCTCATACACAGCTTTTAAATACAGGCTGGCCAATAATGTATCAAATTCTAATGAATTCAAAACAGGCTTATTTACAGGGAATGATAATGTGAATTTGCTGCAGACAGAACAACTTCATTACAACACCATATGTATCTCCTTAGTAATGATCAATTAGGCATCTGGATGCTGGACATTCATTCAGTGTTGGAAATTTCAGAACATATGTACTGCATCTTAATTCTTATGGATTCATAATTTAAAACTCTAAAATTCTAGGACTACACTTTTATACTATGACTAACAAAATAACTAGTATATCAATATTGCCATCGTATAGGTTTACCCAAGTGATATTAAATTTAATCTATCTAGACTACTCAATAATTCAGAAAGCTGCCAATATTCTAAAATACTAAAATAGATATACAAACTTATTTTAATCATAATGTTGAAAAATACGTTATACACAGCAAGACACTACACAGCTGGAGGTGAGCACAATTTCAAACAAGACCTACATTCCCTCTGCTTGGCAACTGATAAAACCGTCTTAAATACCGGTACATGTAAAATCTTTGGGGGTACAAATATCTAGGATTGGAACATGAATTTATTTAAAATGTTTACATCTTATTATTATTTTTTTTTGTTTTATCACGAGTGTTGTTTGAAAATTCATGTTATTCTAAACTTTTCTTAAGAGATGCTTATGAAATTATCACACCCAAAAAATGGTCCCCAATTGTTTGTTTGAGTAGTCATACACAGTAAAAAAAGTTTTTAAGAGTAGTTTATGAAGTAGCTGAAGTGACGTTTTCACTGGTTTGACATTTAATAAAGGTCTGATGAAGTGTGTTCCTGTGAATGCTTCTCTTCATCTGTCAAAGTCTGAAGTTTTCCCTCCTTCTGCCATGGGGGCACTCCTAATACTGTGCAAGTCTATTATTAGAGGGTGACCGGAGTTTTTGAATTCTTTGAGTGATCTATATGCCCTTGACCTCCTACAAGGCACTCCCACTGTGTGATTTTAGTAAGGTGACCCAATTCTTGGGTTCTTTGAGTGATGTACATGTCCCTGATTTCCTACTATGAGTCTAGTAAGGGTGACCCAGTTTTTTGAATTCTTTGAGTGATGGACTTGTCCCTTAGGCCACCACTCCCACTGAGGGTCTGGGAAGTGTGACCAAGTTCTGTAAATGATGTCCTTGACCTTATTACCTACTGCCATGATCTTTTAGCACTTGGTCCTGTACTCTAACTGAAGATTTGGAACAGAGACATGCTGCTCCAGCAGAACTTAACCAGCCTTTTGATTTTAGATTTTACTACAGACACTCACAAGTGTCAGATCAGCAAGAGCTCTGTAATTTTTTTGACAGAGAGTAAAAAGGTATTACATTCTTTTGCTACCATTAATCTTAATTCAAAAACATAATAAACAGCTTGATAACTAGTACCTTCTTTATTTCTCTCTTTTATCTTGTCAGGTAAAGCACAAAGAGAATAGGAGATGCCAAATATTTTCATCGGCATAATTCTGAAAAACTTCTGAAACTGTAGAATCTGTATCTAGAACCCTGCTAATTTCTGTAAGACTTTGTTTTCTAAACTTTCCTCTAAACGCATCAGTACAGTAACCTGAAACTGGTAATCAGAATCTACCGTGGCAAAGTTACCCAAGATGTTGAAACATTTTCAGTGCATTTCTGCACGAAGGCACTGAGGGGATTTGGCCTGATAAATTCTACTCCTCAATGATCAGATAAGATTTTTTTTCTCCTCTCCATCTGAAGATTTGCTGGAAGCATGGATGATGAATCATGTTATAAGAGTTTAGTTTACATAGAATAACCTACCACCAATCCTAACAGGAGAAAAAAAGATTGACAAGTACAGATGTTGGGGAAAGAGAAAGAAAAATGGACTTCATTAAATAGAAATTAAATTTTACCCCTAACTTGTACATGTTGTACAGGTGTATGTATGGAGTATATACTAGTAATACATCACAAGACATATAAATGAAGAAATGAAATATCAGAATTATAAAATCTAACATACAAAGACAGAAACATTCCTGATAATTGACATTAGTGTACTCGTGACTCACAAAGGAATCAGCTTTTAAATCATTTCAGGTCATAAACCTTACAAACAAAAACAGATATTTCATCTTCATTTTTTAAGACCACTGACAATTCCATTTCTGGTAGCAAATTGTTATATTGATTACAAAATCTGTCTACAAAAATCACTTAAAGCTTGTACCTGGGTGATACAATCAATGTGAAAGCCATTACACCGTGATACGTAATTAACTTCAGAAAAAAATATATGTTTGATAGAAATGTTAATATCCTGCCTCACCATGCTTGTATAAGGCTTTTATTTCATTTCTTTGATCACTGTCAAAGACAACAAAGTAGCCATTAATTATATTTAATCAATATGACATCACTCACCATTACCTAACCGACACAGAACTTTGATACATTCTATAGGCAAAATGTCAAGATTATATGACAAGTTTTCAATATCACGAAATCTGATCATTAAATATGTAAAAATATTTTACATAATCAATTAATAAATCAAAGGTGTAAGTCAATAAGTTTCAAATTTCTATCAAGCCATATCATCCATTTTTAGCAGCAGCTAGATTGAAAAATTCCATTAGAGTGAAAAATTCAATGTAATTCTGAGAGAAAGTTATCTCAGATGCCCCTAATAGTGTTTATAGTAGTCTGATTATGCAATGTCAAATCACACCCCTTAACCCTCAGCATGGGAGGGGGGCAAGATGCATTTTAACCTCTTATAACACAGGAGGGGGTTAAGCCTGGTGTGTGGTAGATAAGCTCTTCAGTCTGCCCTATCTCTAGTACAGGATGGGTGATAGGTGATAATCAGTATTCGCAGATTGATGGACACTAATTACCATATGGCATGTCGGTAAATAACAAACTCTTACAATCCTAGCCATGCTCTAACCTCTATAACAACATGCATACACAGAGTGCACTGGGCCAAGTTCATTGCAGGCTACTTTATCTTAACAATTGTATACTTGTTTTGGATCAAATTTCAAGTGTTTGGCTAACTTTTTTATCCCAATAAATAATTAACAACAAAATATTTAAACATCATTCCTTAAATATTCTAAACGAAATAGGTTCTTCACCAGTATAAATGACTCAAAATCATTAGAAAGAAAAGATTTTTTGATATCTGCCAAAGGAAATGAATCATGCCATTTTCCAAAATTATATTCTGGTACTAATTCTGAAACCAACCTAGCTCTCCAGTTCGGACTTCAATGGTATCGCTGGCCTGACCACGGCCATAATTATTAACACCTACAACACGAAATTGATAAACCGTGTATGGCTGAAGACGTCTAACAGTGAAATCTGACTTTTTAAGAGGACGAGTTTCGATCCACTGAAAACTATCATCGTCCTTGGGTTTGTACTGGATCACCGCTTCGTTACTCCCAGCATTCCATGTCAGCCTCACAGACTGCGGAGTCACTTCCCAGTGAGTTAATCCCGTAGGTTTCTCCGGGACACTCTGAGTATTAATTCCACTCAGTAAGGCCAATATAAAAACACAACTCGCAATAAAACCCCTGTAGTATAAGCTCCGAGAAATTAGTTCCATATTGTTTGATAAGTTTTCATCAGGTTTCAAAAAATTCCAATCTCTCTCAGAACAAGAGAATAATGATCACATTATGTTGCTGCAGTAGGCCTGTAAATTAATTCCCTGACACTAAAGCTGTTTACAGAATTATTGATGAATATTATCCTTGATTCTCCTTTCTAATTAAATTGCATGTCACAGAGAAAACAATCCTTTGTATTGTTTTGCTTTCATTTTGACTTCATCACTTGCAACACAGGGAACCTCAGGCTCATCACTTCTGAGAGGTCATGTGACTCTCTACACTCACCTGATTGGTTAATCATTATCTGTGTGGAAAAAGGGGGGAACTTCTCATCATCCTGGTAATCTGGTTGTCATAGCAACTCACCATGTAACACTCTATGTCATGGTGTGTCAGTTGAGAAATACAGTGCATTGAATGTAGTCCAACATCTTTTGATATGTGCTAAACTTGAAAATGGCTTTTTATCAGAATTATCTGACAGATAGAGGGATAAAAAAAGCATTCAATAACATACATCTATGTGATAAGACAGAGATTAGAGAAAATATGAAGCGAATAAAATTTGGTGCTCTCCATCAACTGTTTTTCAAAGCTAGTTCCACCAGGAATACAGATAGGAATCTATCTCTTGCCTTCATACTTATCAAATGTTTTTCTAAGAAGCTAGTGCTCTTAAATTTTTGGTTTTGTAATTCAAAATTTGTGAAAGAAAAAAAAATTCTATCATTTAAGAAATGATTAAATAAAATAAACAACTTTGTTGGCATTAAAAAAATTCTATATACACATCAAAATATCTACACAATATTTTGTGCTCTAGAGTGTCTACTTGAGACTATAATAAGTAGAGTGAAAAAAAAAAGTTGCCCTAAGAAATTAATATATTTCCATGGTAATTATTACACTAGAGTCCATTCAATCTAATCAAAAAAACTATCTACCAAAGATGCCTAAGTTGATACAGTGGTCCAGAGATAATGATTAAAGGCTAGAGGGGCCCCAAGATAATCAACAGAGTAGGTTGATCAATTTTTTAATGACTTTCAATACCACCTCCCAAGAAAAGTATCAACAAACAGCACATGTAAACGATGCATGTTGTTTCGGCCTTTCTTCAGTTCGGCCCGAAGTTTTTTCGGCCTCAAGTTTTTTCGGACTCTAGCAATTTCGGCATTAAATACCTAGTCGTTTCGGCCTCAGTTGAAGAAAGCGACAAAAATGATATAGAAATGATGTGAAATAAATCTTTATTGAAATTATTATACTGTTGCTGTGTCTTTAAAATTGAATTTGATAAAGAAATCCTATTGATTGTTCAAAGCGGTAGAAACTTCAATGCATTACGGTGTATGTGTTAACGTTATATATAACTTAATTATTTTACTTTTGCTGCTAGGCATGATTAAATAAACCAGAATAAATAATAATTAAAAAGAAAATGAAAAATTTATTTGACAATCAACGTTTCGGCATCTCATATTTGTTTGCAAAAAAATTAATAAATAAAAAATACCTTATATATACCGGTAAACAGGTTAAATCTGGTCTGTATTCACTGTTACCGGTATCCATAAATAAGTAGTTCTTTTTGTGACAATTTTAGCAACAAATTACTTATTTGTTTTAAAATTGTTTTATACGGTGAAGTGTCAGATTCATGAGGGTAAAGACAAATTCCAGCAAACTCACATTGCGGTGACAGTATGTCACTTTCCCCAATAAACAATATATAATGCAAGGTGTCAGAAAATGAGGGGCCTCATATGAAGGATTCCACAAGATTTCAATGTATCACTTGTTCCTAAACATCACCAGAAGAAAACCAGCAATGACAGTTTTGTTTTGAACATATTTTATTGATAATCAAAAGGATAAGAAACAAGTTCTAACAACTTACTAGTTTTTTCAATAATAAATGTCACGCAAAATAATAGCAAAAACGTATACAAAATATTCAATAATATATCTAGCTAATTCACATGTGTCATTTATGAATTTATGAACAGCGGCAAAAATGTCAATGTTTAATTCGAATGAAAGGTTTTCGTTGCCCCAGAGCAGTAGGTGTACATCTGTGATGTCTAAATCTCTTCTCTTGCATCTGTATTCAATAAATTCCATTTTTTAACAGTATCAGGAACAATTTTCGTAGCAATATTGAAGTGAGTTCTGTATTAGCCATAGAAAATGATCTAGATAGACTATCTATTAATATTGAAAGTATTTGCAGGGATGATGTTACCAAAATAGCGAAAAACATTTGTGAAGTTTTTGTTAATTCAGCAAAAGAAACGTTTGGTATGAAAAAAAATATAGAAAACCCCTCAATGGATAATAAAAAGTGTAACAAACCCTGGTTTAACCAGGAATGTAAAACAGCAAGGAGAAAATTCCATTTAGCAAAGCGAATTTACAATAGAAATAAAACAATTGAAAACAAAGGCGACCTTAAATCAACTAGCAAACAATACAAGAAAACAATGGATAACTGCTTGAAGGGTTACAGAAATAAATTAACTCAAAAACTTGCCCATTTACGTTCAACAAACCCGAAAGATTATTGGAGAATTTTAAATGCATCAAGTCAAGATAAAAAATGCGCTGTTGAAATCCAAGATATGTTTCTATTTTTAAAAGAAATGAATGAAGGCAATACTAATGATGCTAACGATGACGAAAATTACGACTTTAGATTAGATGATACAAATGATAACTCAGACCATGTAGACAGTATTATCAATTGTGAAATTGTCGAAGAAGAAATAATAGCGGCTATTCAGAAACTTAAGAATGGTAAAGCCGCAGGGTATGATAACATTCTAAATGAACATATTTCTACAACATTGTCAACGTTTTTACCATTGTATAAGAAATTTTTTGATATAATTTTTGATAGTGGTTTCGTTCCAGATGAATGGTTAATTGGTATTGTTAGACCGATATATAAGAATAAGGGCGACCCAACCCAGCCTGAAAATTATCGTCCTATATCTCTGCTAAGCTGCCTAGGCAAACTTTTTACCCGCATATTGGCGAATAGACTAGAAATGTATGCAAACGAGGTTAACCTTCTAAATAATAATCAAGCAGGTTTTAGGAAAAATTACTCAACATTAGACCATATTTTAACTTTGCAATTTCTATCTGATATCCTTATGAAAAGAAAAAAGAAACTTTTTTGTGCATTTATTGATTTTAAACAGGCATTTGATACTGTATGGAGAAACGGTTTGTGGAATAAGCTATTCAGAAATGGTATTAACGGTAAATGTTTCAATTATATAAGGAATATGTACATGGGAATTAAGTCTTTAGTGAAACAAAATGGAATGTCCTCGGGATTTTTTGAATGTAATGTCGGGGTAAGACAAGGCGAAAATCTGTCACCTTTTTTATTTTCTTTGTACATAAACGATCTTGAAGAATTTTTGGTAGAAAAGGACATAGTCGGATTACAAACTATTAGTAAAGAAATTGAAGATGAATTATTACTACATTTAAAACTTTTGATTTTATTTTATGCTGATGACACTGTTATTTTGGCAGAATCTGCTGATGATTTAAAAAAGGCATTGAATGAATTCTATACTTATTGTACTCAATGGAAACTTAATGTGAACGTTGATAAGACAAAAGTCATGGTTTTCTCCAAAGGGGCAATGTTAAAGAGGAAATTTTATTACAATACCCAAAATATTGAAAATGTAAAAGAATTTAAATATCTAGGAATTGTATTATCAAGAACAGGTTCATACTGTAAAGCGAAGAAACATCTTTGTGAGCAAGCACAGAAAGCAATGTACGGGGTGATAAGAAAAATTAGACAATTTAATTTACCGATCGAATGTCAGCTTGACTTGTTTGATAAAGTAGTCACACCCATCTTACTCTACGGATGTGAGATATGGGGCTATGAAAATATGGAAATAATTGAACGTGTTCATTTAAAATTCTTAAAAACTATATTTAATTTGAAAAGTTCTACACCAAATTACATGATTTACGGAGAAACTGGAAGATTCCCTTTGTACATCAATGTTTTTACGAGAATGATTACTTACTGGTCAAAGATGTTTACATGTGCAGAAGATAAAATTGTCAATATTGTGTACAAGTATATGTATAACCAATTAAGTAACGATGGTATTAAATGTCAATGGATTGAATGTATTCAAAAAATTCTAAATAATTGTGGACTTTCATTTATATGGAATGAGCAAGGTGTTGTCAATGCTAAATGGCTAAGTGCTATTGTAAATCAGAATTTAAAAGACCAGTTCATTCAAAAATGGTCAAATGACATAAATAGTTCTTCCAAAGGCCAGATTTACAGAATTTTTAAAACCAATTTCGGATTTGAAAGCTACATTAAAAATTTACGCCCAAAACAAAGAAAGCTATTGATGAAAATGCGTACTTCAAATCATCATCTACCTGTCGAAACAGGGAGGTGGTGTGGCACCCCATTAAATGATAGAGTATGTTTAGTTTGTAACAATGGAAAGATAGGCGATGAATACCACTACATTTTAGAGTGTACAGCTTTTTCAGAGATAAGAAAAAAATTTTTACACAAAAGTTACTGCACCAGACCAAATGTTGTCAAGTTTTATGAACTCATGGCCAATTCAAATATACAATCTTTACAAAAACTATGTACATTTATTTCAAAAATATTTGAGACTGTCTGTCCTTCTTAGCTGTCCTCCTGGTATTTTCTTTTTGCATATACTTTATTATTACATGTACTATATGTACATCCTCTCTACATGCAGTTGTAAAATATTTATTTACGTATATATATTTATATTAATTATTTATATGTGTGTATATTTATACTAATGTACCTCTGACGACATTATAGACATTGTATATACTTTATGTTCCTCATGTACCATGCTGTATGGTTTGAGCGAATAAACTGATTCTGATTCTGATTCTGTTAAATATTTCTAACTTGTCTCTTGGGATCAGTTAAATCTTTATTTCGTGTATAGTATCTTGATGTCACAGGCACCTGACGTTACTTATTTTTCTTTTGATAAAAAATAAATAAACACATAGCACAGGCACCTGACGTTACTTATTTTTCTTTTAATGAAAAAAATATACATACCTAAATAGTTTATTATTAGGTATGTGTATATTTTTTTTATTAAAAGAAAAATAAATAACGTCAGGTGCCTGTGCTTGATGTGTGTTCTCGTTTCTTTGGGACTATATCTCGTATATATTCTGGTACATCACAATTATTATAATTAATATTAATTTTGAATATTGTAATCATTTTTGCCTGGTATAACGACGGTTTTTCAATGGTACCCACCTCCAAAAATGCATTCTTTTTTTTTGGGGGGGGGGGGTAGGAGGGAAGTTGTTTTGTATTCAATAAAAAAAAATATATAAACACATACCCATTATCATGTGGATTTATTTTATTAGTTTTTTTCCTTTTGTGTGTTATCTTATTTTTATGATAAATTTTCTGCGAGTACAAAAATTGTCACAGATATTTAAAAAAAAAAATATTGCTCCGCAATGATATTTCCGTTAAAATCATGATTGATTATTTTTTTTTAATTGAACTTAAAAAATTGATTAAAATCAAATGTTACGCAAATAGACAACAGAATAAGATATTACGATTGTATGCCATAGAGGTAAATTATAATTACAAAATTTTCGATTAATCACACATTAATATGTAATATTTTCATTACCCCTGCATCGTTTAGATGCCAGATGGGATTTTTTTTAACTGATTGCAATTTTCTAACTTAATTGTAATGAATATAGTCATTAGAGGTCATTTATTGCATGGGTTGCACCCCATGATCATTTAATTTTACAACCTAATTATATGACCTCGTGAAGATTCATGCAGAGCCTGCTGCTATGAATTTATTGCATTGAGATATATTATATATTTTTCTCAGTTTCACATTAATGTGTTGAAAGTGATAAAATGTAGTATAGATTAATGCCACCAGAAAGGCAGACTTTTGAACATCAATTAACTTTACAATTCATATATCTATATTATTATTATTATTATTATAATTTTTTTTTTTTTTTTTTTTTTTTTTTTTTTTTTTTTTTTTTTTTTTTAGAAATTCGGTATCTGCATTATTTATAACCTGTAAGTACTTCTCAATTATTGGAAAAATATTTCTCCAAAATAGATATTAAAGAAATCAGAATTAAAGAGCTTACGAATTCAAATATATAAAATCTAAACTAATTCTATTCATTTATTTAAAAAAAAAATCGGAACTTCAGAACTTCGTATAACTGAAATTGGTCGTCCTAGATTGAAATCTTACTGTCTAATGGATAACAAAGAAAGAGGTGTCTATTAAAAAAAAAACTTTAAAGATAAACTCATGTTTATAACAGATACTGGTATTTGATTCAGTCTCTTTGTTTTTTATTTAAGTAAAAGAAAATAAAATTTACATATGAAAATTATTGATAGCTAATATTGAATTTAAAAAAAAAAATCAGAGGAATATGATGAAATATACAAACTGCATAATACATTCAAATATTTTCATGGCATCTGATATACATGTATTCAGATAGGAAAAATACACGTTAGAGAATGTATTACTAAGTGACCAACTAAGTGAGGCCGAAACGACTAGGACCGAAACAACTTCAGGCCGAAACTACTAGGCACCGAAAATGCTTAGGGCCGAACTTGAAACAGGCCGAAACGACTAGAAATCCATGTAAATCTCATCACCTCCCCACTGCGCTACAGCTGTTTAATTAACCAGTGAAAATTGGACAGAGATAAAAACATCACATAAAATACTAGTACACAGACGAAAAAAAAAATAGTGTGTAAGAGTGTAAATATGTGTACGGGTAGGAGAAAACATCACATAATAACTCCCTTACAATTTAACAGCATGTTAGAAGGCAGTTCTGCAATCTTATGCATGTTCTCAATGAAAATACTGTAAAATCTTTAGCTGGGTTTTATAAACCACTTTTTAACAGGAAATTCCAATTAATGCAATAATCTTGAGGCAGATGTTGAATGCTAATTACCTACAGTTCATATCTTCGCTGTAGAACAGCAGTGTAAAAAGAAATGCAAACATGCTTCAAGAAATTTGATAAAAAGTATCAGACTTAATCGCATGCGAAGAATTGCATATCATGAACATTTTCTAAGAGATGTAATTAAGAAGTTGAATCTTGGAAGACAATTGTGTTCACTAAATTATGCTATACAGTAGATCTTCAGCAATTCATTAAAATTTTCAATAATCTTGGTAATGATAAGACAGTGCCAAAGAGCATACAAGATATTTTTCCTTTTATCAAGCTAGTGTAAATCAAGATATGGACAGACAGAATTTCAAAATTTTTAACCACAAAGTAAAAATAATCATGTGAATATATCAGCTGAAATATATTGCACAGAAATGTAAGAAGAAATTGATTATGTATAAAAACTGATATAGATTATATTATACACTGTAAGATGATTTTAATGACTTTTATATGTATGAATATGATTAACATCAGATCCATGCTGTTTTTGTAAGGAAACTATGTGAAATAGCATACCAGAACCACTACTCTTGGCTGCAGAAAAAGGAGATGGTAAAATAAAAAAAAAAATCAAGTGAATTTGGCTTACACAATCATATCAGAAAGTGAATACTTGAAATTATTGGAATTTTTTTTTAAGAAAAGAAAAATCTCTAAAATTGACATTGATCCGTTTGATGTTTTGTAATTTTTAATCTGCATTTCTTTTGTCTCATTTATCTATTGCTACACTACAATAAAATTTTAAAAAGGAAAAACTTCTGAATTTTGCTTGGATCGAATCTCTATTACAGTACTGATTACATGCATATTATGCATCAATGTGAATTATTAAAAAAATCAATTTGAGTGTAAAATTCATTTCATCATTTCCTTAAACTGAAATGAATCATACTATGTTCTAAAGGTGATTAAAACTGAATTCTTAATTATAATGAAATACATTCCAAATCAACATATTATTCAGGTACAGTATGAGTTAGTAAACTTTTGTTAGTACTTTCGGAGTGTAATTTCAAAAAACAGACCACATGTCACCGTACAGACATTTTACCTTTAACGATGACCTCCCCGACATGTTCGATGTTTCCTAAGTCAGATGACGCCACACACGTGTAGTTCTTACTCTCTGTGACGTTTTTAAGTTGGAGGACATTCTTTCCTATGACAGGCTTTCCGAGTTCCGTGGCACCATCCCGCCACATAACGTGTGGCATGGGGGACCCGACCGCCACGCAGGTCAGATTGACGCTGCCATTGGGGTCCACCTCCACTCTCTTTGGTGGGAGGGTAAAATGAGGGGGGACTCTACGTACTGAAAAAAAAATCAATTTATTATAGCTATGCTTTATGTCAAGTAAAACATAACATTTAAGTGTGGGCTTTTTGTAGTTTTTTGTTATAAATTCTTAAATGTAATACTGAAAAATGACAAAGAGACTGCCATTAAAATGTATAGGCTTCAAGTAGTAATAGAAATACTTCAATAGAGCAAAACTCTCTGAACATTCAGTATCTGCCACTGAATCAATCTTCAACAGTAGCAATCTTCTAAAAATTCTAAGATAAATGTTACTTAAGCTTTAAGATAAGACTACTTGGCATCAAATAATATATGGAGGTGTGTTTTTTAAACCGAAACCCCAAAAAGATATCATAATTTGATGATGGTAGATTCAACATAAAATATATTAAATTCAAATCAGCATGATCTATTACCATGTTGAAGTAGAGCTGGCAATATGCTGGAATAAGACAGGGGTGTGTTCTAAGATTACCTGATATTACCAGAGTCTTTGAATACACCTAGCATATGTTACATCACAAATAACCCCTGATATCTAGCACACTGTCTGTAGGATGCTCTGTTTATCTTAAGATCTGGTAGCATGTTAAGTGTTAACCCACTTATACTTTTCAAGTATGGGGAAGTGGACAAAAGAACAACCCATCAATTTTTATCTGAATGTGTATATAGGGTAATGTAGGAGAGAGAGGGAAAATTGGTTCTTAAATGCCCAGTAGCAAGAGAAAAAGAAATGAAAACTTTTTAGTAAGGAGTAACATTTTTATGATAAACAATATTCAAAAAACATAATTTTACTTCTTCAATATATGGTTTTGTTTCTCTAACAGAGTTCTTATTGTTTATTCTTTTTGTATTCAAGAGGAAGAGTTCTGTAGAACTACTTATGTCAAAACTGACATGATGGGTGTGATCATGAAACATTGTTGTCTACCTTTTATCTGATAAAGTCCGATTGTATCTAACCCCTAGGTTTAACAATCTTGTAGTCATAAGGAAAAAATGAAGAAAAAAAATATGAAAAGTCTGATCGTGATAGCAGACAGATGTTCCTTAACAATATTCTTATCTAGTCATCCTTCATTAAGTGTCATGCCAGACAAACAGAAATATTGGAGAATTGGTTCAATGTACATATTGCAAAGCTCTGTCCAATCTAAGGGAGGAAACTCCATAATTATCTCTGTAGCAAAATATTGGTCTACTGCCATTGGAATCTTATTCAACTTTAGCCCATAAACATTATTCGTTGTTTAACAATTCAGCCTAATTGACGGGATCAAGATTTTCATTCAGACTTTTCTCTCCCCCTCAAAGAAATAATCATTTGTTACGCAATTCAGAATTTTTGATTTCAAGAGCCAACTCTTGTGTAGTTGTAAAAATTGAGTTGTAAATTGGCATTCATTTTTTTTTTCTCTAAGGATTTCTCTTTTTACCTCAGCTGCCACTATAATGATACACACCTCTGATGTACAACATTGCAGCGTAAGAATAAGCTACTCCATAATCATTGGTAGCTACACATTCATACTTTCCATAATCTGATTCTAGGGCCTTGGCGATACGTAAAGAACCTGAAAAACAAATGGTTGTTCAATTAATAGAAAACAAACAGATTTCCAAATGTTAATGTTTCAAACAAGCTATGTAATACAATTCTTGACTGATACATATATTTTATTTCCTAAGGAAAGGGAATTTACTGTCATAAAAGAAAGGGGTGGGAGTAAAGTGCTAATTCTCCAAGGGCTTGATCTGAGTATCAGATATTATTAAAAAGGTGCATTTATTACATTTTCAACTGTGAAATACTGTAAATTATCCACTGAATAAAAGTGATATCCTGTCACAGTGTGAAAGGATATCAAAATGATATCCTGTCACGGTATGAAAGAATATCAGAAGTGCGGGAAAATTCTCGATCTTCCTTCCCTTCTACAAAAGTGTTGTAAAAATACTTTTAACCTGTTATAAGTTAGAAAACGAGTTTATAAATCATTCTGTCATAAAATAAAACTGTGAAAGTTCCCCAAATATGTTGCTGAAATTCATGTTTACAATGTTTTTCACTTAGCTATGACGTCTTAATCGTTCAACTATGACGTCATGTACTTAAGACTGCATAACAAAAAACACGTAGGCAACCGGAAAATCAAAGAAAATGTAATAAACAGAAAATTCAATGTTTTGTAGTTGAATATGGAATTTATTTCACTCATGAGACAGGATTTTTTTATATTTTCACTCGTGCTTCACACTCGTGAAAATATCAAAAAATCCTGTCCCACTCGTGAAATAAATTCCATATTCAACTACAAAACATTGAATATCCTCTATGTATTCTTAAACATATGAAATTTACTGTATTTAATAATGTAACTATCTAAGTGGTTTCATTTGCCTCTTTAAAAACAATATCTGTCCTTTACAATTTTTAACTTGAGCTATTTTTCTGATTTCTAAAAGTTAAAAAGGTTTCATGTTACTGAATGACCCACAAATAGATTTTAAAACATATATTTTTAGACAATGAAAAACAATAAAGATGGTGCCTATCCTTAAAGGTTACTGACTCAGTTTGATTCTACTGAAGTTAACAACCCACAGAATCATTATGAGTCAAACCCCTCAAGACATACAATATTTAACAGGTACATGCTATGCTTTGATATATTTACATTGAAAACAATTATCTTCTGGGGAAATTTTTTCTTTATTATTAATGAAAAGATCTACAGAATTTTTGTACCCTAAAACCAGAATATGTGTTTTAGGGGAGATTCCCTAAGATTGAAAATACTATGCCGGGTCACTTAAAACCAATAAAGGGTGCAAAAATTGTAAAATGTGACCTTATCAACAGATAATTTGACTCATCAACAGTTCATCCGTGGTTTAGATTTTTTCTGTCTGGTAAAATATATTCTAAGAATTTTCCCCAGAAGTTATAAAAGGTAGTTTATAGCAAAACAAAAATCCTTATTTAAAATCTTGTATTTCATTTTTCTGACACCTAAAAATTGTTCCTGATTAAAATTTTGTACTGATTTATTATTGTATTGATGTTACAGAGTACAATGTATCATTTTTCTGACACACAAGTACCTGTTTCTGTGATTGTGAGCCGTTTGTTGTCACCCAGGTCTACAGGGACACCATTTTTGAACCACTCGATATCAAACTTGTGTCCATTAGCATCCGCTTGACACTGCATAATGGCAGGTTTCTCTTTCTCAACAGATTTTAGCTCTGGATTTACAATGATTTTGGGATACCCTGCTGGAAATTCTGAAAAAAACATGAGGGATTTTAAAAATAGGTTATCTTTGGCTTTCTTATTTAATGATAAATAGTGAAATAACTCCTTCTCTAAATAAGCTAACCCATATTCTGGTGTTAACATTTTAGTACGTGCAAAATTCCACATTCAACTGAAAAAAAGGTGTCAGAATCCCTCCATCTATGACATTTGTTTGACAACTGAATGTTTAGTATCTCTAAAAAAAGATCATTAGTGAATAGAAATCTATATATTGAGGTATATATACCATTAAATTCATTTTTAGAACAAACTTAGATGAATAGTTTTGCACTCATCAATGATAAAACTCATGATTAGTTTAAAAATCTTGCTGAAAAATGTTTTCTTAACGTGATAACAAAATGCCAACTTGTAGGAAGAAAATATATACATGGAAGTAAGATTTTTGATAGGGATGGTCCAGAAGAAAGACAGAGAGCAGGGAATTATGGGTAGATTGGGTAGATGGGAGGATTATGGGAAGGAAAATATAGGCATCTCTACTTGTCAAACAACAGTGGAAAACTGCAGAAAGTATACAAAGTTTGTCTTTTACGGTGCAATTATATAAAAGACCACATCTATTCAAAATTTGAAAATATTTGAAAAAAGCTGAAATAGCTGACAATTGCTCACCTGAGAGTTTCTAACTTATGAAATTGCTGAAATATAAACCAACCAATTGCATAAACTACATGTAGTTGCAACAAATTTTATTTAGGAAAAATTACAGGAATTATTTCTCTTTAAATATCACCTATTTAAAACTCCACAACAAAATTTGGAATTTATTAATTATGATTTTAATGAAAAAAAATATTTTTATAATGCCTTAACTGTCTTGTGTAATGGGCACCTTTAATCTTTGTAGCTCATATACAACCCTACATTCTCAGGTGAGCAAAATAATCTACAGTACCTTAAATAAAGTTCTTGTGTTGAATTTGAGTTATCTCTCTTGGCTCACGACAGTTGTGAGCCAACTTTTACGTTACAACACTTATTCAAGATGCAAATGAAAAACAGATAAAGAAAATCGTTGTTTTTCTCCATCTTGGGGTTGAGAATTTGGATCCATTAGAATAAAAAGCAAAAAGACATCAATAGCTACCTTTATAAGTTTTTTTCCATTTAAGTATTTCACCTGAAATTTATAGCAATCTTTTTTCTAAGGATGAAAAAGCATTAGTTTCAAAAGCATTATAAAATTCATTAGGCAAATTAAATTATAACAAATCAATAGAAGTTTTATCCATATTCTCTAAATTATTTTCAAAAATCACATTTAGATCTATATCCAGGACAGCCATATCATAAACTGTAAAATGATATGTAAAGCATGTCATGTATACTTTTTTTTTTTTCCAGAAAGGCACTTGAAAGCATAATTTGTTAAGCCCAAACTTTCAAGCTTACTAAGATTATTTATAAATAAAAAAATCTCGCAAAATGTGCTTCTTTTGTGAGAAATCTCATTAGACAAGGTCATTTTACTTTATATAATAAAAAGTAGCTGCAATTTTTATGACAATTATACAATTTAACTAAGATTAGAACTGATGACTAACTCCTCTCATAACATTTTGTTCTATTCTTCCTCTAAAGAAGTCATGACTAGAGCTTTGATTTCCATGGTAACTGAGACAAAATCAATACATGGCGTATAGTGCAGCATAGGCAAGTTTGACAATGCAGAGAACAATTCTAATGACCAGTTCCTTTGTCTGCCCAGTGACAGACGGAAAACTGGGTTTCCTACTGGGACGGGGTAGGGCGTCATTTTGATAGATTTCATTCAGACCTCTAACACTGGCCAATAATATCTAAGAGTACATTCATAGAAAAGTTATTGCTTTACAGCCATATTAAACATATATTAAAGTGCATATAACTTCTATTTGATTTGGCCAATTCTAGTAACGGTGAACTAAGTACATTGGCACTCCCCTTGTCAACAAATTCTGACAAATTGATGGCCTTTTAATTGTCATAGCAGTTCCAATGCATATTTAAAAAGCTCAGCTGCATGACTAATGTGAATGCTGCAGAAACTGAACATTCAGGTCTAAATACCGGTAAATATATATGCAGAAGGATCACATATTGATTGACTAATTGCTCTGTTAACGGAAATAAAAATTTCTCAGTTAGTGAACTACACATTTATTGTTGCTGAAAGAAATCGCTTTAATTAAGAATCATTGATGTGTCAAAAATATCATCGGTGATATTCTCCTATAAGTTCTATGTGTGATTCCTTTACATATGAAATTTGTCCCTCAGGACTTCAAATTGTCAACCTTTCATATAACTATATACATGCTCTGTGAAATATTTTGTTACTGCATGTATACAAGCAAGAAGATGAGATGAATTGAAAGTTACTTTGAGCAGGTTGTGAATGCAAAATTTTGAGTTTATTTGTACAAGAATAAAGATATAAATTATGAATTCCATTTTACAGCAATGGGCATGCAAGCAAAAATTTTAAGTTTCATTGAAACATCATGAAGATGAAAAAAAAATTGAATTTCACTGTTGTTACGAAGATGCAAAAAATTTTTGTTGCAGGATGAAAATGTAGAATCGGTTGTTCCTTCAGAATTGTTAGTTTCTTAAGACTTTTGAAAATTATGGAGATGGTTGATTTTCAGTTTTTTGGTATATTAAAGATGAAATGGCAAAATATTTTTTAAAAAATTGCACATTGAAAAGATGCAGTTTTGAATTCCTTTAAAGAATGAATGGACAAGAAACACAATTTTGAGCTTCATTTGCTTCGGAATGAAGATGCAAAATTTTGAATTTCATTTGCTTCAGAATGAAGATGCAAAATTTTGAATGGCCAAGCAGTACTTGACTACAATTAAAGATAAATGCAATACAATGCTTACTTAATAAACAGCTGATGTTTTGCTTACTTAATAAACAGCTGATGTTTTTTTCTATTTTATGCAAGTGTATGATTTCTGTTAATGTTTGTACAAATCAATTTAATGCACAAAAAGAGCACCAGGAGAGTTTTCCCAAAGGGAGATAACTCCCAATCCTCATTAAAAAAAAGCTTGTCAAAAAATTGATTTCAGACGTTATTTGGTCATAAAAATCATAGCAATTTATACTCATAGGGAAAAAAATAAATAATTTTCAAGTAAATTCTCAATATTCTTCTCATTATATATTGAGCCAATGCCATTCTGCTGTGTGAAGATCTTTGACAAGACACACGCCTCATCAGGGTCAAAAGTTGATAAAAGAAAAATAATAATCCCCGCATATCCCCGATCATCCAGGAACAAAGCTACTCTCTTGAGATGTATAAAAAAAGATCAGGTCTTATAGTGCCGTCTGCTTCAGTGGAAATCAATCCACCTGATAAAACATGAAACACGAAAGATATTGATATTTTTACCCGTCATGTGTGCTTGTTTTTCTCTAGTTCTTAAGATTGATATTTAGCAATCATAAATGCTTATTTTTTTATTAATTTTACACACTTATAATAGAAGATTTTTTAGACTAAAAAAAAACTTTTTAAAAAAAACAATGTGTATTGAAGACAATTTTTCACCATTACTTTGGCCAAAAGTAATAAAAAAACTTGTGCTTAATCATACACATTGAATTTCTAATGTGTTTTCCAATTCTATAATGGGTATTAAAAACTTGAAAGGCAGCTAAACACAGCATCAAACTATCAGACTAGATCAAGGGATATTAATCCTCCAATTCTGGCATCATGATCAAGCCAAGTTTATATATGCATTTGGAGGGGGGTCTTAATAAACCAAGTCAATTTTTTTTAAAATTGTCTATCTATGAACTTACAATATTTAGATTGCAATATGGAGCAGTAAATATGCTGATGATTGAAACTTTCAACAATTTTCTCCAAAACCCCACTCTTTCTCAAAATAAAATTCTTATACAAAAGTCTAATTGGTATGAGATGTAGAGTATAGTGACCAAGCCACATCACAACTTCCAAACCACACAGTAATCAACCCCGACCTAATGTCTTCTTACCATTTCCTTCCCTGTCAATGGGGTAAACCTTCAGATGCCCCGTACTCCTAGCTGGATCCCCCACTCCATTCTCCGCCACACAGGTAAAGGAACTCCCACTGTCCTTCTTACGAACGGTCTCAATCCTCAAAACACTGCCATACGGCATATCAAATACTTTGAATCGGTTCCTCCTTATGTTTAGTTTTTTCCTGTCTTTTTCCCAGTAAAACGTAGGTTGTGGATTTCCAGAGGCTTTACAGACAAAACTGACCTGATATTCCTCAGCCACGGTCAGATTCCGAACCTCCTGGGTAATTTGTGGTGCAACTACAAAATACAATGGGAAATCATGGATAAGTTACGATTCTCTTGACATGATTCACCTTTGTGGAGACACTATACATACATGCTTGTTAAGACATACATGTTAAAAACACAGGCTCTAGCTGAGACAGCTTAAAACTTTCAAGGCATTTTCATACACCTTGAGGAGTTTTGCAAAATTACTATTATACAGTGTACATGTATTATGTATCAATCTAAAGTAGTCTGTATGCTGCCTGAATTACAACTGATGATTAGTTTGAGGTACTGGTTCTCTGTATACCTGTAGAAGTACTTAGTGACATTCATATTTAAACTATTCTCAAGATTTTGTCTTTACAATGCATTCAACGACCCCCTCCCACGTAAGTTTTATAGATTTTACTTTCTCTTTTTTATTTTACAAGTATATTCAGTGTATGAAAATGCCTACAACTGCAAAAACCTAAACACTACATCATCTTCATACTTTTATATTATTCGTTATGCAGCAGGCTACACTCATTCTCTTTGTTATCATTATATAATTTTCATGATGCCTTTCACATGACATTCACAAACTCAATATCTCATTACATAATACAAAACTGTAATCTAACTTTCTTTACATATGACATAATTTGAGAAAAGAATTGCAGCATTTTAAAACATGTAACAGCTAACAAAGTTACAAAAGAAGTTACTTGTTGTTATGAAAGAAAACTAGTTTGCAGTATGCAAAATCCAAAGATTACACTGTAGATTTACAATATAAAAGTATATGCAATAAAAAAACATAGGTATATCAGAGATTACAGAGCTCACCTCAACGAATGTTGTCTTTAAGTAAGGCAAAGTCACACAATTAACCAAAAAAAAAAGTGTACATTCCAAAAATGAAAATATTTAAGCAATTTTGATCTGATACTTTGAAATAGACCTACATAAAAAATTTAAACTAGTTCTTCTTAATGAAAATGTAATCAAAATCCAGCATCTGAAGCAAATTTGAGATTTTCATCTCTTGATGCAACATTTGTGCAAGTTCGGTTTATACTATGTTATATGAGCCTTATAGGTTTTTGGTAATAGACCTGCAACCATAACTTTTACCTGGTCTATTATCTGAAAAATGTATGTCAAATTCAGCATCCGAAGCAAGTCCATTAGTGTGCATCCTAAGATGTATCGTCCATGCAAGTTTGCTCATTATAGGGCTCATAGTTAATTGGAAATGAAACATGTATTAAAAACTAACATTTTCAGTCATCCACAAAAAGTAGGTCAGATTCAGCATCTGAAGCATGCCTGGTAGTATGCATCCTTAGATGTATCATCCATGCAAGATTGGTCAACATAGGACTTATAGTTACTTGGAAATGAAACCTGCACCAAAAACTTTAACCTGTTCACTCAACCAGAAAATGTAGGTCAGATTCAGCATCCGAAGCAAGCCCAGTAGTGTGCATCTTTAGATGTATCATCCATGCAAGTTTGGTCAACATAGGGCTTAAAGTTACTTGCAAATGAAACCTGCACCAAAAACTTTAACCTGTTCATTCAACTGGAAAATGTAGGTCAGATGCAGCATCCGAAGCAAGCCCGGTAATATTCATCCTTAGATGTATCATGCATGCAAGTTTGGTCAACATAGGGCTTAAAGTTACTTGCAAATGAAACCTGCACCAAAAACTTTAACCTGTTCACTCAACTGGAAAATGTAGGTCAGATTCAGCATCCGAATCAAGCCTGGTAGTATCCATCCTTAGATGTATCATCCACGCAAGTTTGGTCAACATAGGACTTACAGTTACTTTGAAATGAAACCTGCACCAAAAACTTTAACCTGTTCACTCAACCGGAATATGTAGGTCAGATTCAGCATCCGAAGCAAGCCCGGTAGTATGCATCCTTAGATGTATCATCCATGCAAGTTTGGTCAACATAGGGCTTATAGTAACTTGGAAATGAAATCTACACCAAAAACTGCACCAAAAATGTTAACCTGCTCCAAAAACATTAATCTGGTCATTCCTTTGCTGAAACTGCAGCATCTGAAACTTTGAATGGTACAATGAAACACAGTAGAACCATCTTCCATGCATGTCTAATCAATATAGGACATAAAAGTACTTAAAAAGAAAACTGCTCCAAAAAACTTGACCTTAACCTGGGACGCCGACGCCGACACGGACGCCGACGCCGAGGGTATTACATAAGCTCCCCCAACTTCGTTGAGGTGAGCTAAAAATGCTAACATGTGTCTACAATAAGACAGAGTAAAAAATTTATTTTAATATTCAGACAATGTTGACTTGTGAATACAACATCAACAAAATATGTTGCCTAAAATCATCCTTCAAAGAGCAAATCTAGTAATCAATCAATAGATTTGAATGTCATGTTAAATATACAGTAAAACAAGTAGCTTTATTCAGGAGAGAAATAGGTTTCTTCTATTCAATTAAATAAAGTCATTAATCAAGAAGCCGGCTGGGGCTCATTTTTTCGTTTTCCATTTAAAGTTGTAGGAAATCAAGCTGCCACATCAATGTCACATACATAAATGTTAGACTACAAACCCTGACAGGCAGACAGAGGGAAACAAATCAATTCAAATCTAACCCTATTCTTCTTCTTCTGCTTGGTTCTTTTCTTTCTAATTTATTTGATACACTGGATAAATCACTTTCATCTCCTGTTAGGGTGATGTTAGGGTGATATAGGTCACCACCAACATATGATAGAAAAAAGTTTGATGCCCATTCCCCGTGGCTCTTCCCAAAGGCGACTACCGGTATTGGCAAGTTCAGATCGACATACCATGCACTAAGTAGTACAACGGATGGGTGTATACAGTTCAATTTCAGGTGAATTCATTTCATTTAAAATAAAGAGAGACAAATTAGGGTAAGGCCCCAGTTTGACTAGCTATGTCACAGCTCCTGTGATACTGTATGTAACACCTAGATTGCATATGTTCATGCTCAATGTATGAGTGATTAAAGAAAATGTCATTGGTTAAATAGATATTGAATTTACTAACCTTTCTTCCAAGGCACTTCATGAGTACACAACAGTTTCCCATATTTTAAGCACATTTTAAAGGATTCTTATTTACAAAATATAACTGTGTATTTTAAAAATTGTACGTATTTCTGATACCCACCTCCCTTTAATTTAGTAACAGTAAATATTGCTTATAAGAACCAAGAAGAGAAATTTGGGATTTTGAGATGCTTGCCTCTGTCTGTATCGGGCTGTGCAATATAACATCTATATATCTATGACACAGACATGCAACCCATTAATGTGACTTTGTGTGCATTGAAATTCATAAATATTTAATGAAAATATTCAGCATCAAGTCACACAAATTGTAGCACTCAGAAAAGTTGTCCCCAGCTTAATAGAACGTAACTTTTGTTCTTGTGATTATCAAGTTCACCATAATGCAATAAGAGGAAAATAATAGAAAAAGCACTATGATGTACTGATGCCTGTTTGGTGTTTATCAAGTAACATATTACACAGAACTTATCAAATATTCATTTTTTACGTCACGGATATGACTACTGAAAATAACAGGAAACCTGATGTCTAAATTATTTTCATTGATATATATATTTTTCTAGATAAGATTTTTTTTAAAGTTTGTTATCAAAGTGAGTAACTAATTTTGATAGCAACAGCCCTGGAAATCTATATCATAAATTTTAAAAAATTGAATTTCACAAGCAATCTCTCAAAAGATCAAAAGTTAGGCTCTATCAATCAAGGAGGAGGTAACTCTCTGTAACTTACTTCCTGAACTAATTGCTATCATCTGGGACTTACTATTTAAATGAGGCAAAAAATGGAAGAAGCTGTACGTTCCTGTGGGATTCAAAAAAATATTCCATTGTATTTACCTATAGGTTACAGGGCTGCACAATTCTATGTACATGTACATTTGTTTTTAATATAAACTCGATCGACCTTGTATACAATAAAGTTGATTTTATGTTTTGTGACAGATATGACATAAAATGGGATTGCTAAAACTTAAAAATATTAAATGTACTATAAATGAATCGTAATGAAACAAGAGGTACTGTGAGCAATGTGCTCACTAAATGATACACCCGCCTCCCTTATATGAATGGTTATAATGCCAAAGTATGTTTTGCACTGGGAGACCCGAAATAAGTGTCAGCTAGATCAAGAAGTTAAATAGGATGTGCACAATGCATTATGTAATAAATATCAGGTAGCAAGACAGATTAGGCCAGGTTAAATTAAGTTTGTCCTTGTAAGCATCTCAGTTTTTTTAGATTTCAAAATATCATGGATGTCCATGGAATATATTTTGTGAAGGTGGATGAATCGGTCTCCAGCATCAGAATTTACAATGTGGAGGTGGACTGAACAGTAGAGCTTATAAACAGCACCATAATAGATAATTACCATAATTTTAAGAAATTAGACAATATCTACAGTATAGCCTATATATGTCTAGACAGATATTGACAGGTGACTTCACTACTGGTTGAATTCTGAATATGACCCTTTGGAATGGGAGGAGAGGGTTTATCAGGCTCATCCGACCTGTGTTCACAGATCATCAGAAAGCCACCCTCACTATCTTTTGTCAATATGATGAGAGAGCGAAACCTGTATAAACACAGTAATGAGGATTAAGCTAACAGATCAATTATTAGATCCATTTCAGCCATTATATATCTTTTGATGAAAATAAAAATTGGCTGCCGCTGCTGCAGGCTTTTGTGACAGGAACATGCATTGCTTATTAATTGGCTTGTTTGGTACTGCTACGGAAAAACGGAGACATAATATGTGTGAATTCATTTGGAAAGCTATGAGTCACGAGAAACAATCCATTCCTCAAATAAGTTACAAAATCCCAGTCACATACCTAAACCGTTTAAACGGAGACTCCTATCTAGACCACAAATCTTTTGGCCCACATAATATAATACTTAGGAGTTCAAAGCCAAAAAAATATTGAGATAAAATGCAAGCATTGCTGGTCTCCGATTCCATATGCAAATGACTCTGTCTAAATGCAAAAGAAATGTCAAGTCATTACCGTTAGTCAACAGACTTGGTGAGCATTATTCTCGGACCAAACTCTTTAGCATTTTGACAGAAATTCAATGATGGTCCCCCATTTCCGTTATCAAACCTAATCCCTTTCTTTAAACCCTCAACCCAATCTATAGATGCTTAAACTCAAATATTTCAGAACATTCCATGTGATAGTGAAACTTTTTTTTTCCTTTCAAAAGGGGCAAAAAAAATCAATGCTTAAGGGGAGCAACGATTAAATCGCACTGAAAGTGTATACATAAGCGTGAAAATTTCATCGAAGTTTTTAATTAATCCAATAAATAAATTGGTCCTCTTTGGCTACGTGTTCTAAGTATTGGCCCCGCACTTGTCATCTTGATTGCCTTGTCAAAGAAAATCAATGGATTGACCATCCCCCTGGGCTTTTTTATCCTTTCATTACTGCGTACATAGCTGAGGTCTGATGGACATTACGTTTGTATAGGGACTTTGACTGGGGAGATTTCTCAATCAATCAGCATACTCGAGAACCCTGCTCCTAAAAGCATTACAGACTATAATCAAACACCTAAACAGTCTACCAGGCCACAGTCTCTAAAGCCCTATGACATGATGGGTATAAATATGACTAATCAATTTGAAGGAGAAACTGTTATCAGCAACATGCATCTCTAAACAAGAAAAATTTAACACTTCTTATCATGACAATACACCAATAGATCCCAAATGATTGAAAAAATTCAATATACGGTACCTTGTATCAAGTTGTTTGGTGTGTTTTAAATCATTTATGCTGACAATTTTTTTCAAGTATAAAAATTCCAATGTTTTTGGTTTAATTAAATAATTAACATAAGGTGAAGCATTAAAACGTTTCAACCGTTGTGGAACTAATCTATATAAATGATGTAAAATTCATTATTGATAATCTGTGAATTCATTGTTGGACACTCATTGAGAGAAAATATGAAACTAGAGACACTAGTGAAGTAATATGTGCTTTAACAAGGAAAAGGGAGGTAAATTATGTATGACTGGGGATGGGGGACCATAAAGAAACAATAGTGTGTCATGTTTTATTTCAATAAATTCACTCTGACTGGGGATGCCATATCCCCCAGGAAGATTTATCAAATAACCAAATAGGTGATGCAGATAAAAACTAGAACTGTAATGAATAAAACCCCCCGCTGGGTTTTTCAGAAGTTAAGTTTTTTTAATAAAGATATTTATTACACACTTAAATAAATAAAATTTTTGCATATGCGACTATTTAAAAATATGCAGGCATGTAGTATTGTGATATGGCAGCCCTGAAAAATTATTTTGAAAAAAATCACACCCTTAGTAAATTAAACCACAATAACAGTACTTGTACTCATACACAATTTTTGGTGGGTTCATATTCTCTTAATTCTACTTTTTGAAAATAAGGTTAATCTTAATTTACAAATACACATATTAAAATATTTTCAAAAATCAAGATATATTGAAATAGAAATTTTAAAAAACCAAATTTTTTAAAAAACTATGTACATGTATGTAACATCACAAGATTTATATTATTTTCTTCTCAACTGTATTTTATTACTAAGTATGTAATAAATATAATAAAACATACCCTTTTCCACATCAACCCTTATGTGTCCAATAGCAAGGAGCCTGTTGGAGATAGCATCTGAAAAAAGAAGAAAATTTTAATGTAGAAAATTCTCTATGTATCAAAATATAATTTAAAATTTTTTTTGACCTTGAACTTCCCCAAATGACCTTGGGTCAAGGTCATTTGGGTCATGGGTAATCTTTGTATGAAATAAACCTAAAAATAAAAAAATGCTGGCCTTACAGAACTATAATTTTTCAAACACCTAAACACATGACCTTGGGTCAAGGTCATGACACACCCTATGACATGATGTATAAATAAAACTAATCAATTTGAAGGAGAAACTGTTATCACCAGTGACCATGCATCCCTAAATGAAGAAAAATTTAACAATCTTTATGTGAAATGAAAACACCAAGTTTATCCCAAATGATATGAAAAAATTCAATATCCAGTGACCTTGTATCAAGTTGTTTGGTGTGTTTTAAATCATTTATGTCATGACACATTTTTTTCAAGTATAAAAATTCAATGTTGTGTGAAATGAAAATTCTACCAAACTTATCCATAAAAGATATGTGTCAAACATGAATTTTGAAATTTTTCTCCCAGTGACCTTGTGGCCCCAAATGACCTTCTATATAATATTGATGTAACACATTATCATGAATCTTTGTGTTATTAATGGAACTCAAGTTTATCCATAAGAAAATATGAAACTAGAGAATATAATGTGACCTTTATCAAATGACCTTGGGTCAAGGTCATGACACATTAGGTTATGAGCAATCTTAATGTGGAGTAGTAGATTCTAATGTCCCTGTAAAGAAACAATAGCTGTCATGTTTTATTTCAATAAATTCACTCTGACTGGGGATGCCATATCCCCCAGGAAGAGGTATCAAATAACCAAATAGGTGCTGCAGATAAAAATGAAATAAATAAAAAAAAATATGAAATTTATTCTGATGGGGAAAAAAAGATCTACATGTATAAGTAAATCAAATATTCAGATCACTGTCAATATAAGAAATTCACTGGAGATACTTGTATTTGAGTGAAGCTATAGGACACAGAAGGGGGCTCATATAAATAAAAGAGAAATGTACAGAAATCTTAGGGAAGTAAAAAAAAAATCAATGGACAATGTCTGGAATTTGGGAAATATTTGCGCAACTCTTAGGGTCTTGATTGTAAGCAATGTCAATATTTAAAGACCAACATACAAGTCATCGATAAATATTCATGCACAACCAGAGTCGCAAAGACTCCCCGATATTGCATTGCTGGTATTTTTTCTATCTAGCTATCAAAAAGGACCTCTTGATAAAAATCTTCTCCATATTATTCCCTTCAGACAAATGATTCATAGGTTTGATATCGCTGGGGACAAGTTCAATAGTGGCTTGGCCGTGTGTCGGGAGATGGAACTATAATGTCTAGATCGGGCCTGTCAGTCCTATCTCAAAATACTCTGGATCAGCTCCCGAACTTTTAAGAGTGTACAAAACAGTTGGCAAGAAATAAATCTTTTATTTAATGCACTAAGATACTTCAGTAATCTGCAGTGGCATTGTTACCCTTATAATAAATGCAGTGTACAACCTTTTAAAGAGGTTATCTACCCTGAATTTAAAGGCATGTCACATAATCACTCTCAAATATGATAAATGTGCAGAATATGCACGTGTAAATGATTAAGTATTGAACTTATTAATAAACCTCATGATTATATGATCACTGAAAAGTGCACACCCAAAGATATCAGTTACTCCTTAATTCCTTTAACTCTTTAAAAATGGTCTCCATTTAAAAATTCCTGTTTGCAAACTATGCATGCTTTTTGAAGGACTTTGAAGTAAAAAAAAACTTATGAATCAGGTTTATGTACCTAAGGAACTTAAGTTGAAAGTCAAAATGTTACATGTACTGAATATCAATCACATAGGGTTTGGGTAGGAGGTACAACTTTGCTTTAACCTCTAGGTATGTTTCATCAATGATATGCAAAACTGTTACAATATTTTGGATGCCAAACTGTTACTGTATCATGTGTACTAATTTTAGACACTAAATCTATTGAATAAAACATTCCTCTTCCAAGGTGTACGAACTTCATCCCCAGAATGGTATACAGCAAAACTAAGTTATAACGAAGTTACTGGGACCTATGAAATTACTTTGCTATATTCGTAATTCATTCAGTATAAGGAATTCATTAAAATTTATGCAGCTGGGGGTCAAAGATAACTTTGCTATATCCGTGAATTCGCTATAGAATGGTATAAAACTATATCCTCCATATTTTGTGGAGGAAATTGTCTCAAACTTTTGACACTAAATCTACCGGGTACATGATCTAGTGGGAAAAACTTTCCTCTAAAAGGTAGAACTCCTTCCTTAGAATGGCAGAGGAACCTTATCCTCTCTGTAGTGGAGGAACTCCTTCCTAATCATGCTATCTGAAGACACTAATTAGTGAGGAAAACTTTCCTCTACATGATAGAGGAAATTCATCCTCAGCATACTGGAGGAAACCTCACTCTGAATAAGTCAGAATTAACTGTATAAAAATGCTGTGGAGGACCATTTTCATCATTTCATTTTCAGCAAGCTGAAGGAACTATATCCTCTGCATGCTGAAGAAAACCTCACATCTGAATCTGATGGATGGAAATATCAAAATTTGAATAAAAACTTGATTCTCTGAATGGAAGAGGAATAATGACCTTGATTGTGATAGAAAGTTGCTACAGAGATTGCCAGACAGAAATTTTATGTGAGACAAAGTCTCATACAACATTTACATGACCACCCCCTAGACCTCAAAAACACCTGAATTCCAAGCCCACTATTGACTTTTGTTGCTTTATTAGTTTGCTTTGTTCCTGCTAACAAACAGCACCATATGTCTGAGGATTCTCCATAGTCAGGAAATATGGCTTTTAATTAAAAATTTTCATAAAAATTTCATGAAAGTACTCATAATCACTCTGTTTCCTATCCCATTACCAGGTATGTGAAAGAGGCAGAACATGGCTTTTGAAGTAGACAAACAGAATTTTGTATTTGGCATAATCCTATGCAAGAATGTTTATCAACCCAAAAAAATCTTTGTGTCATCAAAGTACTATGTTCTGGTGTATTTAATTTGTATTTGCCAGTTTTGTTTTCTGGACAAGGTAAAATGGTAGCTAGGCCTAAAGAATGGAATGGATGCTGATGGGTAGCAGTTGATCAATGATATGATGATAGATATATACTGTAATTCCACTTAATTACAGAAATATCAAACAATATCAATGGATTGTCCATAAATATTTAATGTTGACATCATTCAAAAGGGAGATAAATCAGTGACCATCATAACATGCAGTCTCATTATATATTTGAATTTTAAAGAGACAAAGATTAAAGCTCCATCATTTAAAAAAAAAATAATAATTTGAATCAAAATATGTATCTGATTTATAATAGTCATGACCTTTTTGCAATAAAAGATGTATGTATATTTACTGGAAGAGGATATCCTACTTCTATGAAATTTGAAATTCCCAGAGGTCAAAATATTGAGCTTAAGTTGATTTATTGAAGTGCAACGCACTGAATTGAAATCTATAGCAACTACATAAAATGGTATCAATAATTCAGAAATATCTTAATGGTAAACTTCGGGAGGATTTGAAGCCATTAAAACCTTGATCTAGGGAATGTATCAATGATGCAAATATTGACAAAAGTTAGTTTTTGTTTGCTTTGATTAAAAAAATTGAAAAATTATTCTAATCGACCTAAAAATACGCATCATTTAATTATTGCATGATTTGTTCATACATTTGCAATGTAACAATTAATTTATTGACCCTTTTCTTTAATCTGATGAGTTTTCCATTTTTATATAGAAGATGATTCTGTTGTTTCTGCGTAATGCTTAGCTTTAAAAAAGAAAAACACCTTTTCCTTTCTTTCGTGTTTCCCTATTATTACCACTGATTACCTCTACTATTGTAACTTTTATGGTAAGCAGTCACTATATGAATGTGCAGGCATTTTTTACAAAAGTTTGGTACTTTATTTATAATATATCAGATGTCTATTACACTCAGATTGGCCGGTACAAAAGGCATATCATATGGCATATGGTGGGGAGTTTTCAATAAAATACTGGTACCCTCATACTTTTCCAGAGTTCAACAAAGAGATTTTAACAAACCTAGGATTCAGTCAGTACTGTAGCATATAAAAGTGAGACCAAGTCATACATTATACTCTATAATCAAGCCAATGCATTATGAATCTTTCAGTATTATGGAACACAGATCCTGGTGGGTAATTTGCATGGAGTATTTCCTAACACCCCCCCCCCCCTTAAAATAAAATTGGAATTCATTCAATGATTTGTTCTAGCCGCTGCATTTCATTTCCGGAAATATGCATAACATTTCCGACAATTTTTTATTTCATTTCCGACATTTTTTGTTTTCATTTCCGACATAATTTTCTTTTCATTTCCGGAATTTACCTGTGCGGCAATTCAATGTTTTCTAAGTAAAAGAAAATGGAATTTTAAAAGTATTTCTACCAAAATATTAATAAAAAAACATCTATACATATATATGCCTATATGTAGCTCTAAGTATATGTAAAAGTGTTCAATGAGCATAAAACTTTTTCACCACATTTAATGTGCACTAAATTAAGTGTCAGTGACAGCATCATACTTATGTTCAAGTCACTGATAGATTTACAAAATTGGATTTCAATGATTTATTAATGATTTAATCCTTTAAATTTTTCATAGGTGAAGTTTTTAAATCTGTTAATATAGGAACTTCATATGTATTTGAAAAATGTCGGAAATGAAAACTAAAAAATGTCGGAAATGAAAAGTTGATAATTACCCCAAATTCCGGAAATGAAATGCAGCCGTTCTAGCTAGGAGAAGGTGTAATTTACCTTGGAAGCATTAATGAAATCTTCACTATTATTGGGAATATTCTAGAGTTTATTCTTTAAACTTGTATGCTAAATACTGTTTATGTTAACAATCATTAAGACAAAAGATGCATGAACTACTTTCAAGTTTATAACGCAAACCACAATTCTTTTCTTGCAACTTGAATTTACCCAAAACTCCCAAATAATTTTTAGCAGAAGAAAATAAAGCTGCAACAATTTGATTACTTGGAACTTCAAATTCTATGAGCACATAAAATGCTCGTGACAGAAGGATTATGCAATTTGCCCTTATTAGTTCATACATCTTGGGTGTTAGGTGTGAATTTTAACATTTCCAAAATTAGTAAAATAAAAAAAGTGACTCACCATTGTTCTCTGCATAGATGGCCACAGTGCACAAAAGCACCGCTGCAGCAAAGGTATTCAGAACGTCATTCATGGTCAGCACAGCATTAAAGCTGCATGTACTAATTCTATTTTACCTGAAAATTGAAACAATACACAAAAATACAACATCAAGTTTTACCAACTCTGATTTTTTTTTTACCACCACCAGAAAATTTTGACCACCACCAGTTTCTTTGTTAGAGTTGTTGTTTCAGTCAAATTTTGTCCACATTGAGGTTAATTAGATTATCTGTTAGAATTAAGTGTTTCTCAAACAAAATAGCATCCACACAGTACTGATATGATGTAATCCTTATTAGACGCTAGCAAACACACGTACACAATGATAAAATTAAGTCCTCCAATAGGCAAAGTGATGAGTTAATTCTCTTGTTTAAATTTTCCTTCCATAAACTTTAGATTTATCTAACGTACACTGGTTTTTAAAGTCATCTTCCCCTCATAAAGTTAACACTTATTTTCCAGCTGGATATGACACTGGCCCATTCAGAGAACAGACCAAGAGATAACACAGTGAATCACTGGTAAAATATTAGGGGGACAAATTAATTACACCTCTCTCTCTCTTCAGGAAAAAGAACTTTCTTTATAGCCTAAAAATTCCAAGTCTCCCAAAAGGAGAAATTTAAGTTTTGACAGCAAAGCTTTTAAGTATAAAGGCAATTAAGTTACAGTCAGTAAATTTCATGAATGAATGAAGTCATACAGTGTACAATGGGACACTACAATACACAATCAGTGCCCACAGCCACGGGTCAATGAAGACACCTGGGATTTTCTCATTCACAAAAATCACTTTTTGACCATTACCTATGGTAAATAATAAAAGTAAAATCCTCTGAATTATGTCACAAATTTCCCATAATAAATATCCCTGTCTAAAAGTCCAGTGCACTTAAAACATCCTTCCAAGGGAAAAAGCCAGTCCTTCTCTTACAGTCCCAGGTACACATACCAATAACATTGCTTTTAAATGAATCAGCCAATCAGAGAGCTTGTTGCATTTCCTATGGTGCAAGTCTTGATGTGTCTTTTGTCACAGTACAAAGGGAGATAAAGCCTATAGGCATTCGTTCATGGATCATCACACACATATTGTTATCTAACACACTAAAGTTAAATATTTAACCCATGCCACCTTGTCATATTACATCAAAAGAGAACTGTGCAGTTGTGAATTTAAAAAAAAAAATCTGGTGTGTTTTGTAATATTATTTGCCTAAACGACAATAACCCTAGGGTGGTGGTGGTGGTCACAATAGGTACATTATAATGATGTAATATAATGACAAAATACATTAGACTGGAAAATGTAATTACTATTAACAGTGAGAACTTCCTTTATAGTCCTCCATGTCTTTATTTCCCATAAAATTCTTTAATGGATTTCATTATGTAATCTAAATTTCAGCCCTTTTGTTTCCATAAAAAAGAAAAAAAAAAATTGCATGTGTACATGCACTTTAATTTATAATTCATTGCAACTTTTGAATCATGCATTGTTTGAGACATGAAAAAAATGCTAGCAAATTTCCATGTAAATTAAAATTGATTTCAATAAAATTTTCATTGCGAGTATACTTCAATTATAGTAATATATTTTGGACCTAATTCAACTCAAAATAATATTATAACTCAAAAAGAAAAACCAGAAGTCTCTGTCGAGACTGTAGCTCTACTGGTTTGTACTTATCAAAAACCATTGCACTATTTTATGTATCATTGTGTAGTCTACTTGTGTGCCAACTTATTTTGAAATCAAACTAAAACTGTAGAAGGAGTAGCGTTTTAAAGGAATTTCACAGAAAATTCTATTTTTAGTAACCATGGTAACACCGTTCATCCAAATCAAAAACTGATGCATTATTCTATGTATCTTAGTGTAGTCTACTTGTGTGCCAAGTTTTATTGAAATCAGACCAAAATAGCGTTTTAAAGGAATTTCACAGAAAATTCTAATGGCAACATCGTTCATCCAAATCAGAAACTGATGCACTACAAGTCTACTTGTCATTGTGTAGAAGGAGTGGCGTTTTAAAGGAATTTCACAGAAAATTCTATTTTTAGTAACCATGGCAACATATATCAGAAACCGATGCACTATAATATGTTTTGTGTGCCAAGTTATATTGAAATCAGACCAAAAAAAATCGTTTTAAAGGAATTTCACAGAAAATTCTATTTTTAGTAACCATGGCAAATATCCAAATCAAAAACCGATGCACTGTTCTATGTATCTTAGTGTAGTCTACTTGTGTGCCATGAAATCAGACCAAAACTGTAGAAGGAGTAGCATTTTAAAGGAATTTCACAGAAAATTCTATTTTTAGTAACCATGGCAACACCGTTCATCGAAATTAAAAACCGATGCACTTTTCTATGTATCTTAGTGTTGTCTACTTGTGTGCCAAGTTTGAAATACACACATATTGCATGGGTACTTCTAAGTCTGTAAAAGTTTAAGAACACATATTGCATGGGTACTTCTAATGTCTTGCCTTAAATATTTAAATATAAGTAAAAAAATAATCAGGATAGAGTACTTTGCATGATCATTATTTACTTATAAGACAAAATTATTTCTATATATATGCATGCAGTGCATTTATGAACTAGCTCAAATGATTATACCAAAATATGAATTTACCCAAAATAAGTCTACAAATAAAAACTACTTATTTTGCCATTCCCTGTTTGATAATCACGGGAACTTGATGTCATATTTCTTTCTTATCTACCAAATTATAAAGGGGTTATATTTGTGATAAGAAAAAATATTGCACCAAGTGCCTGAAATCTAATGTTTGTTACAACTCAATGAAATATGAATGTTGAACAAAGAGAGACAACTGCTGGATTAGTCATTACTTACCAATTCATGAACCATTTAAATATAGCACCACATGGACAGATGGTTCTTTCGTGTCTACATTTTCTCAATCAGCCTGCAAGTAACAATATCAATAATAATGTCAGTACTAAGATAGACACAATATCATTACAACTGTTAAAGAAATCTTTGACACTTTTATAAATGAGTAATGCAATAAAACTCTTTCTCACAGTTTGATTTCTCTAATTAATTACAATTGATAGCAACCTCCTACTGATCGAATAATTTCATGTTTTAAATTTTAGCTGAAAGGTATCTAAAAGAGACTAAATAACCTCTTTTCCTGCCATCCAGAGAAGAAACCTGAAAACTGTACCATGAAATATAAAATTAATAAGAGCTTTTAAATTAATGCAAAAAAAAATTAATTTCGTTAATCTCTTCCAAGGGGGAAAATCAATAAAATAAAAACACCAAATCACCTCCCTTTTTTTGTTTACTGGAAACTGCTCTTCTTTGTGGCATTTGGTAGAGTTATTCATATATATAACACATATGCATTTGTTCAACAGACTTCAATTAAATAGTTTAATTTTCTTAAGTGTACATTATTTCCTCTATAACATTTGAGTAAATAACCTCACTTCATGTGAAATTATGTCAGAACAAGAGGCCTATGGGCCACATCGCTCACCTGAGTAACTTTGGCCATTCTGTTATTTAACAGATTTCCCAATGTAATACCTATCTTGACCTTGCCCAATCCCAAGGGGTCATGATTCGAACAATTGAGAATTATCTACATTACCCCAGGATGCTTCCAAATAAGTTTCAGCTTTTTTGGCCCAATGGTTTTTGAGAAGAAGATTTTTAAAGATTTTTCCCTATATATTTCACTGTAAAACTTTAATTCCCTATTGTGGCCCTGTCCTACCCCCCGTGTCAGGATTTGAACATTTAGAATCTACACTACCCTGGGATGCTTCCACATAAGTTTCAGCTTTTCTGGCCTAGTAGTTCTTGAGAAGAAGATTTTTTAATGACCCAACCCTATTTATGTCTTTTCTTGATTATCTCCCCCTTGTAAAGGGACTTGACCCTTCATTTTAACAATTTAAACTCCCCTTCACCCAAGGATGCTTTGTTAAATGTTTGGTCAAAATTGGCCCAGTGGTTCTTGAGAAGAAATTGAAAATGTGAAAAGTTTACAGACAGACAGACAACGAACAACGGGTGATCAGAAAAGCTCACTTGAGCTTTCAGCTCAGGTGAGCTAAAAACCTTTTGTCTGATACTGAGACTAAAGGATCACCACACACATTATCCAAAATTTTTCATTCTTTGGACAAAATGTCACAAGTTTATTGTGCTGAATACACATTAACATGCTCTTGTCTGTAATGCCTGGGGACAGAAGAAGAACTTTTTCTATATAATTTTTTTTTTTTTATGGGTATTCCTGTGTGAACAGAGTGGTGGATCTGTGTGGTTTTTATGTCACATGACATGGTCATATAAATAGCAGGTGCGTGCTTAAAAAAATACTTTTTAGGCACACACACACTATATAATCAATAAAGCCCCATTTTCACACTAAAGCCTATGACTCTGGGGACATAAAGTTCCACATTTTGGAAGAGGGCTCAATGATTATACAAACTTGCCCTCAGTTTAACTGCTTCAGATGTCCATGAGTAAAGAAGAAACTTTTTTAAAGAGTGCTTTTTTGATGGTTTTAAAGTGCTTTGCCCTTTAGACCCTAGGAGGGCAGTGATTGAGAATTTCAGGATTTTTGTTCCTCTTTGTCCATAAAATGTCATACACAAAAATTATAGTTGAAATTGATTCAGGGTTTCCAGAAAAAAGCTGAAAATGTTCAAATATAAAGAGGACTGAGGGACAACAAACTATGCAGTAAATCAGGTCGCAAAAGGTCACCTAATTGACTCAAGTGATCTAAAAATATGTATGATAGTACTATATATAATGACCATTGATTTCAAAATGTTTTTTTTTTAGGAGTGGATAAAGGAGTTGCTTCCCTTTCTCCACATCCACAACAAAGAATTTCATGCATGAATCTCAAACTTTAAATTGAGAAATAAAATAAAACAATATTTCTTATTTAAAGAAGGGTGCAGTTATTTCTTGTTTCAAGGCAATTATACAAGATTCTTATTGGTCTGACATTAAATCTCATGTAATTCAAAGCAGCATTCCATCCTTATGGAATGAAGATAAGTATCATCTTTAAAATGCTCCAAAAAGCATCATTTATTTATTTGCACACCCACGCTTTTGCAAAATCAATAATTTGAATTCAAATGAGGAACCAATCAGAACTCAAGATTGATGTGTTTCATCAATGATTGGTTGAATTTTCTGGTTTCAATTATTTTATCCATGCAATATGAAATTAATTTTTTTTTTAAAGTTGTAGAAATTCCTTCACACTTATAACAGATGTTTTCTGAATACCCACTGCCTGTAGAAAACATTATTCAGAAATGACAAATTTTTGATCAGCTGGGCACCAAATTTTTCAGTATCTTACATTAAATCTGCCGACATTCTGTGCTGTGATCAGCTGATAATGACTTTAACATAAATATGCCACACAGAATAGAACACAGACCTGAGTGTTAGCAAAGTGACAGAAGGCATCAAACAGATTTCTAGCTGACCTTTATTTTTAGATGTACACTTTTTACAAACAAGAATATCCTGTCAAACATCTCTGCACTGACTTACTCTAAATAAATCTCTTTGGAGATTTCCCAAAAGAGCTTCACACAAAATGATTTTCTAATTCTCCCATTCAAACTATAAAGACCTTGTCAAATAAATACCACAGAAATTTTTAAGAAATCAGCTGATTCTTCCATCTATACTTAGGATGCTTGTCTCTGGATAAGACATGTAATTAATCCAACAGTACATTCATTTTATAAAATTGTGTTTTCTGAATATCAAGGATGAAGATGAACATACAGTCAAACTCAATAATAGCAAAGTCCTGTCTGAAGATCACTTGTTTTTTCTGAACCGTGATTTTGTTCAAGTTTTGCGAATTTGCTGTATATATTTTCCTTCTTTTGACTGACTACTAAATATGTATTGTTCAGGAATTAAGTAGCAAATACAAAACTAGGTTGGAGAATTAAAGTTTTCTGTTGAATGAAATTCATTTTTTTCAGCCCTGAATGTCATTTTTATGCTGTAAAGAGTCCCTATATCATACTGTACTCAGCTGTATAGTTTGTAACCTATTCCAAGTACTACATGTATTATATGCATTAGCCTGCAACTGCAAGACTATATTGATAATCTGGCAGTCAATCTATTGTATATACTGGGGTCTACTGGGAGCCTCTGAAGCATATAAAGACACAAGAAGATTTTATGACAAATGTATATTGATAGTAAGTGAATCTCTATGGAATTGGTGTGTTTTAACCCTTGCCCATGTTGTAGCATTGATCAAAGTCGTGACATTATGGTGCTCAGTAGCATTACCACACAAAGATAACATGTCTGCTCGTATCATGTCATTGTGTGTGAATAGTTCTATTGAATTCTCCCGATATTGACAGCAACAAGAGATTTGGTTTCCATAGAAATAAAAGAAATCTATTAGCTATCAGATGAGACAAAAAATACCGGGCAGCCCGTCTGTAACAGAAAGCTGTAATGGCAACATGCTACCCTTTTATGCCTCCATCACAAATCAAATTGCGCATTGTGTGACATGAGCAAATATTTTAACTATTGACTTTTAAAGCTCTGCATCAATTAAACACTGCATTTAAAACAATTGCTTTTCAGTTGTTTTTTTTGTTAAATCTATAAGAACTTATTTTATGCAGGCTTACAGCTTGAAAAAATAGAAAAATAGTAGTAGTTTTCTTTCTTATTAACTGCAGAGCAGCACTTTTTTTGTTTGACAACTTTTTATGCAAGCCAAGTTGTCAAAGATCGTGAGAATCTTAAAAAAAAATTAATTTTTCCAGCATCTTGTTAACCTATTTTAAGTATATATGTACAAGCTAGAAATGTTTCCCTTTTCTTCGTGTATAGAATTAAAATTCCCATCATAAAAGGCTCCACTATTCAATGCATCTAATATTCATATTCTGCTACATACACTATGTACAGGCATGTATCTTAAGCTAATTATATTTGATTAATTACCTCCCCAACACTGTGGCAGATGGGGGTATGGTTTGTGTTAGACAGATGATCAAGATCCTTAATTTTCACAAGCCCATAATGATCAGAAGATGAAGCATTAATTATGCACAGTCAGATTCATTTGAAATGAAATGAAGACTTATTCAATGACATTAACTTTCTTAAATGTATTATTCTGGTCATGGGTCACAGTCCATGTGAAAATAATTATCTGCATAGCATAGGTCATTTATAATACAGAAATTTTAAATATACAACTTAGGAAATTTTGTACTTTTTGCAATTAAAAAAAATCATATTTTGCAAATATTGTCCCTTTCTGTATAATTTTTGAACATGTGTAATTTTGTATTTTTAAATTTGCTTTTTGGTGTACAAGCAAATACCAACTAAATCTTAACACCAGTAACTATATTCTATAAAACGAAAATATACATTCCGTTCCTGGATAAGCAGCCAACATAACAGCTGATTGTCCATGATTGATGTATCCATTAATTACCATTTTCTGTTTGCTAATCCTTCCGTAGGAGAACAAGGCATACAAAACACTTAAGGACAAATAACAACCTAAAGACACTTTTCCTGATCCGTACGATCTCCGTGGAATTATCGGAACAATCCGCGGGATCTTCCACAGAGACGTTAGCTATTTATTATGCAGGAATGATGGCATTCGCACACGGTTTTTTGCCTCTTCAGAGTATCGATCAGGCCTGGGTTAATAATCCCTTTGTCAGACACACTCACACACTTGGTAAGACAACAATCTTCTAAATCATGGATGAATTCAATCCTTTACACCTCATTTCCATGACCAGAAACAAGCCAGATTAATGTGTTTGACATCAGATGCTAGCTTTTTTCTCCCTCGATTTTTTTTTTGCATGTTCACGTATTGATACCCTGTAATGTGCCTTTTGTCTGGGAATCGGAGGAATGACTCAGAAGCTCCTCATTAAATAAATTACAGGAATTTTGTTCCCAAACAAAATTTAATTTTTCTCCATTATTCCATGAACTACAAATTCTGCAATTAATTCATTCACGGAATATCAATTAAGTCTTTGTAGAGATCTTGTGTTTGTTTTAGAGGGGCATGGATTCTTTGAATAATTTATTTTCAATTGTTTCAATATCATTCAGCAATTGTATTACTTTTTTTAAGAACAGCCTATACGATTACAGCAAATATTTTTCAATAATATTTAATTAATATATCAGCTGCAAAACTCATGCAGCCCTTTGGGGAAAAATTTAGAAAGCCATACCAGAGATCTACCAATCTCACCAAAGAAAAAAAAAATCTTTAATTTACGACACTCTTAAATTTGGTCACATTTTCAAAAGGCTCCACACGGATAGAGTTACATCCCTTTGGGACCTTTATCATAGAGCAGAGTAAAGACTGACATATCCCAATGCCACAGAAGGACTTTTTGATTCAGATAAAAGAATTAACAAGCACAAGAAATGATGGACCTAAATCTCCAGTCTGGGGGAAATTAAGAATGACGAATACAACAATCAAAATACAATTTGGAGGAATCAAAATAATTTCAACCAAAACTTAAATAAAAGAAAACAAAATGACATATTAATTATCTATGAATTTCGATTTGCCTCATAAAATAGATAGTTCATTTATACTAACCCAACATCTTGGGTTGTTTGCCCTTAAGATTCAGTGTAAAATGTCAATACCAAGAGAAAGCTGAATTTTGTGTGAAAGTTAACATTTTTCAACAGATGCAATGCTTACATGCCATATATATTTACTTGAAAACTTCATTTATTACGTTACACATCTGGACTGAGTTCAATGATATTTCACCATCTCTATCTCTACCCACTTTTTGTACATTTGAAATGTTTCAGATATTGCAATACTGTCTGACCCTTGCCTGACCGGTGGTTAGTCTTTAATATTTTATGATCAGCAGCACCATTATCAAAACTTCTATGCTGAAATTCAATAACTAAGGAAAGCTTAATTGTGTATTATAGAGAAAATCCCGATAATTATCCCGACATTACAGCATCATTACTTGTTCCGTTCTGTCCGTCGTATCTCGACTACCTTAACAGTTACACATATAAAAGACAACCTATCTCCTGCTTCATCAGGAAGCTAATGTTATCACTCTGACTCCAGCAAAATAAAAAACTTCACCGATAAGATGGCACCAAAAACAAGAACCAGGGGAAAAGTAAAATAAATTATTATTGAAGGTGGATGTAAAATTTCTCTGGTTTCATCAATGTTGTGATTTGTGATAATTCTCGGTATGATGGCAGTTTCTTTCATGTCTTTGCATTCCTTCTCTCACTTGAATGTGAACAATGTCTGCCATTTATTCCCTCCCTCACTCAATGTGAACAATTTCTGTCATCTACTTGTTTATACCCAAGCAACATATTAATAGTATCCCATGAACTTAAAGAGTTATGAATATGTGCCTGAATAAAGTGCATCGTTATGCCTTAATTTACTGAATTGCTTATTTTGGACCTGTAATTATCTCCCCTTTTTCATCACTTGTTTTTACTTTTTGTCCATTAAAACCAAAAACATTTCCTACTTTGAATCAGGAAAACTATAATTTCATTGATACATATGTCTCTATATTAAATTATGTACTGAATTGCTTAATTAGCTCTAAAATTACCTCCCCTTGTACATTTTTCGCTGTCCATTAAACCCATCCCCCTTCCTTAATTTTTCAGAAGCTGAGATTGACAGGAACCTATTACAGACAAGGAAAATTATGTGTGTTGTAAATGGAAGCAATTTAAATTTCATTTGATCCATCATTCCTCCTCGATTCAGAGAAAAAAAAATTTCTAAGACTTGATAACTTTTAAAATGACATTTTCCCAGAAAAAAAAATTAAACAGTAATTAAATAAAAATAAAAAATTTCAGTTGGTTCAAAAGAACAACTATCTACAATTGTAGATCTCCATTGATTAGTGTTTGATCATATACATGTATAAAGTGCCACGAGGCATTTGACTGCATTGGTCAGCATACTGCTGGGAGACCTAATGCATTTACAGATTTCATAAGAGACAGAGTAAAATCAATACATGATATTATACACATATCTCATTACCTTAAACTGATAATAAAATCCTGTTCAATGTTGTATAATCACAAGAGAATTTCTGTTCTGCAGCTTTTCAGTGACTAGAAACAATTTCTTCTGAGATCAGTATATCCAAGTCTACAATGATAAGGATAAAGGTTGAGACATTTAATAAATAAACAATACAAGATCATGAAACAAATATTGTGTTGAAATGGTGAATTCTGGACCAGATTGTTCATGTTTCCCAAGAAATAATTGTGCCCATCAAAAACTCCCATAATTTGGAAGCGTTTCTCGACAGATTCCGTCTACAAACAAAGACACGTACAGTCACATCATCATTCAATTCTAGCGTTTTATCACTAATCAAGTTAAAGCCTTCCACGATGCCCCTCTAACAAGACATTATTATTGATTCCCTTAAAAGAGAGGAAACGAGAAGAAATTAGGAACATTACTCCATTACTGCTTTATAAATCCCTCAAATTCCTTTCGTGGATGTTGAGAATTCATTAAGAAAGTCCTTAAATCCTGAAAATTCTCTGGAAAGAGTAAACTTTTCCCTGTGTCATGCGTAAGTTAATAATCACGACTGTTAGAATTTTTTCTCGGTTGCCTCAAGCTCTCCATACACAAATCAATAAACTTGGTATTCTTTTGTTTCCGACTGATGTTGTTTTTGCAGCGAATACAAGGGATTCAGAAACAGTGAATAGATTTATAATGGAAGTTAATTGATACCCTATATTACCTTCAAATCAAGCCCCTGGCAAGAAATCAATGAAAGAACTTAGTTACAGAAGATTTTTTTCCCGTTTTTGTGTCAACATCATTCTGTGTTTTAATCCTTTGGTATGCTTATGGTATCAAATATATGTCACAGTTTACAGTTCTAACAATGTTATTTCAAAGCAAATCCACCATCTGAAGCTCTGACAACCACTAGTAACATAAATTCTTAACACAGGAAGTGTTATGGGATCCAACACCAATAATAAGCTTTTTCAAATGATTTAAATTAATTTTATTTCTAGGTGCTACTTACAGCAAGGCAAAGTGCTTAATAATTTATAACATATTAAAATGTATTACACATCTCCATTCTAACTGCACTAGGCATTAAAAAAAAAAATACGGGAATACAAAAAAATTTATTCCATGCTTTCTGTAAAGCTCTGAATTTTGATGAATATTTTATCAAATGCATATTGACATTCTGAAATAAATAAAACACCAAGCTCTCTGATTCCATAAGCTTTTTAAAACTCTTTAATATACATTACATAATGTGTCAAGTTGGGTGAATGTTATTTGTGACATCTATTTATTACATCTATCAATGAGACTATCTGACATCAAGAAACTATCCACAGTACTGGGAATAGAGGAGTAAATTTCAACAAAAAGAAACATTAAATCCAAACATATACTTTTTAACTGATCCCCTTTGTAGAACTGAACCATCTAAAAGTCAGGTGTACATCTGCCCATATCTCTCAGTTCTGCAGGTTAACTCTCTTTCAAGATTTTTTTTTTGTTAGAAATTTTTTTGCAAACCAGGTTTTATTAACCAGTTTTTGTGACCTTTTTTTTCACCTGCATATAATTCTCCTCACAACACAACAATAAATTGAGTTTTAAGGTTGAATGACCCCTCTGATAGGAGAGATAACTCTCAGTAGGTCAAATGATTAATATTCTTTGGAATAAAGGTATGATAAACTTTTTAAAAATATGCCATGTGTTTGGTGGAAAAGTCCTCACATTTTTCAGAAGAGAAGAAACATTGACAGCCTTGAAATGCAATGTTTTTGCATTGATTTCCATACTCAATATCTTGGCCAAGAAATTTCAATAACATCCTGAATTTTTAATCATTTTATGATCTGTCTCTGGTCTCTACCCTTTTGCAATAATAATTACAAACATTTTTGCAGCTAATACCAAAATACCTGATTTTCAAAATCTCTGTCAATATTACAGAACTGATAACATCTTTATCCCTCTTCAGAGTGAAGTGTCAATGACATGCAAGCACCAATTCATAACCCATTTCACACATATTTCAGTTGCTGTAATAAGATCTTCAGGTATTGATTACACAGAGAAAATTAAAATATTTGACAGAGTTGTTGTATCTGTCATTGTAAAAAACATGACTATTTCTCTGAGTAAATAAAAACACTGATTAATTAATTAAATGTGGTTTTCCATCCCTTCCCTCAATACGAGGGGCATTTCAAAAGTCCTGGCAACTGGTATATAAAATTTAAACTACCTTACGGATTAAAATGACTCTGATACCACTGTAAAGCTTATACAAATATGCATTAGTAGTGACGTCATTTTACATTCAAAATGACGCATACTAAAAACGTCATAATTAGGTTTTTTTGAGCGTAAAAATGACTGACAAGGAGAACAATTTTTTTGTTGAGCAAAGAGCGTATTGCAAACTTCGCTCATTGCTTGGCTTTACGGCAACAGAAATAAAAGCCGATTTAGATGTTGTATATAGAGAACATGCTCTTTCATATAGATCAATAGCAAGATGGGTTGTTCAATTTAAAGAGGGTACAAAATCAGTTGAAGATGACCCCCGTCCGGGGCGTCCAGTTTGTGCATATGGCGAAAAAGAAATCGTCGCTGTTCAAAATACGATAGCCGATGATGCTAGATATACAGTTGAGGAAATAGCAGAATTAACTAACATTAATTCGTCAGCAGTTTTTCGTATTTTAAAGGAAAACTTAAAGCTTAAAGTCTGTGCAAATTTCGGAAGAGCAAAAGCGCATTCAATGGCTTCACAGTTACTAACAATTTATGAAGATTGTGACCAAAGGCAAAAAGATTGTAACTGGTGATGAAACATGGATATATTTTTTTGAACCGGAAACACCAATAATAAAGTTTTTAATAAGGCCTCAAATTACCAAAAGGCCATGAAAAATTAATCTTTAGAACCAATTTGCAAGTGATTTTTTACTTTTTATAATTGTTAAATTGTACAATAATGTCAGTATCAAACAAACCATGGACTCTTCGTACATATTGTTTTCATTATGTTAATGCCAATATGAATAGATTTTATTCTTTTAAATATTTAAAGAAGATTCTTGCTTTTAAAAAATTAAAAACTTGATAATTAATTAACAAATTATCAAGTACACATACCATACGGCACATCCTTACAAAATAAGGTGGGGATGCCAATAAATTGTGTATTCATAATTTCTCATCGGCCTTTCCCCAAATACATTTTAGTTTTTAACTAACAAATGATTAATTCCTCTGTTTTGTGTAAAATATCATAGATTTCCATCTTCCTAAAAAATTTGATCATTCGTGAGACTTGACATGTTCGACATTAAAATAGGCCATATTTGCAAAATCTATATTAAAATTTTCTAATAAAATATTCTACTGAAAAACCTAGGCCTGAACAGTTTTAAGATTTAACATTTCCTTAGCACTTAACATTCTCTAAGATCTGTCAACGATGTTTTATTTTTTTTATCTTCAAATTAAAATCATTTACAGCTAGAGCACTGACCAAGTGTCAGTCTATTTTAGTTATAAAAACTTGCTCATGTCAGTGAAGATACTATGTTTTGATGTTTTCTCTATACTGACAATTTATCCCTTCCTTCCACAATTAAACTGCTTTTATTGCCGATTGTTCTCTGTTCTTCTCTTGGCTCTTTTGCTATAAATAGCGACAAGCGACTTTTAATACGGGAGATAACCTTAAACTTTAAAGCTGAATAAAAATACATGAAAATACTTTTATGAACACCCAAAAATCAAAATAAAAAACACCGGGGCGGGACATTTTGAGACAACTAAAGATTAATTTTATTGGCCTAATGTACGCTTTATTTTTTGATTCTAGAGGCCCCAACCAGAACACAGCAGTGTTACTGGTCAATTTTATCAGAAAATGTCTTGTCTCAGGTTGTAGAGCACATACCAACTAACGCACATATATCAGAGGTAGTAACCAAATATTTAAAAGAGAATGGTATTGCCGTTTTGCCACATCCACCCTATAGTCCTGACCTTGCCCCATGCGATTTTTGGTTGAATGCCTACATAGTACATACGGCAAGTTGTCATAAAGCCGTATTCCAGTGTATGAAACGTATACCAAAAAACGGCATTTTCCACGTGGATTTACTGAAAAGTGTGTCCAGGTCAACGGACAACTATTTTGAGGGATTGGTATAATTTAATTTATGATAATGACGTTCATTAATTTACCGCACACCAGTTGCCAGGACTTTTGAAATGCCCCTCGTAGCTATAGGTGAGATAATAAAGTCAGTTGTGAGTTAATGTTTGCTCACTACAAAACCTGTTGTTTTTTTTTGGATCTCACTCTGTTTTCTTTTACCCATGATTTTCTCATGCAAATTCTTAGCACATTGAAGCCCCCCTTTCAATACCCATCCATTAACATAAAAACCTTAAGTGGTAACACTTGGCAGGAATTAAATTTGCTAAAGAAACTATACATATCAAATTTGATTCAAGTCCATTCAAAAAGCCAAAAAGTTAACTGCTATGCACGATGCAGCAACACCAATTTTAATAACCTAATACCAAAAGGTCAACCAATTGCAAATGATCCAGTCTTGAAAAACCAAAGAGAGACCTTGTTATAAAAAATACACACAAACATGAAATCAGACAGATAGGAGAAAGGTGCCAAAATACTCCTCATTCCAAATTATAAGAGTCATTTTCAGAATTGCATCAAAATTTCCAAGTCCACTGGTCTCTTGCTACATACCAACTAGAGCACTAAGTCTTACCATAAAACCCTTGCTACATCACAACTGCAGCATTCCGGCTTACTGAAGAACTTCTTACCAGACAACTCTTTGTTACATACCAACTAAAGCATTCGGTCTCTCAAAAGAACCTTTATACATACCAACTAGACCATTCAGTCTTACTAAAGAACCCATGCTACATAGTACATACCAACTAAAGCATCTAATCTTACCAAAAAACCTTGTTACATACCAACTAGACAATTCAGTCTTACCAAAGAACATTTGCTGCATAGTACATACCAACTAGAGCATTCAGTCTTACCAGAGAACCTTAAATAAAACATACCAACTATAGCATGCAGTCTTACCAAAGAACCTTTGCTAAATGGTACTACCAACTAGAGCATTCAGTCTTACCAAAGAACCTTAGCTAAATAGTACATACCAACTAGAGCATTCAGTCTTACCAAAGAACCTTAGCTTAATAGTACATACCAACTAGAGCATTCAGTCTTACAAAAGAACCTTTGCTAAATAGTACATACCAACTAGAGCACTCAGTCTTACCAAAGAACCTTAGCTAAATAGTACATACCAACCAGAGCATCCAGTCTTACCAAAGAACCTTTGCTGCATAGTACATGCCAACTTACCGGTAGCTAAATAGCACATACCAATTAGAGCATTTAGTCTCACCCAGATCTTGTGACCAAAAGAATCAGGTTCCAGCAGCCAGTGTTTGCTGATGGTAACTGCTTTCAAAAAGAGCACTGGATTAAACTAATAAATGTTTGGTAACCTTTGTATTTCATCCAACAATTATAAATAATGGACACCAATAAAAGGCCTGGGTAAACATTATTGACTGCTTCAGTTTGTAGAGGGTCTCTCATTTGCAGGACTTTGATGCTTTTTAGATATTGGTTTTTTGATCAATTTTTCATGTCCCTGGAATCAACTGATCTTACATTCTAGTTTATTCTACCTTGATGAGATTGATTGCTAATTAAGAATCAATGGCCGCACCAGATGACATGGTCTACATCGATGTTCAGAACTTCTAATTCTTTTTATTGATGAATGACAAATATGTAGATGAAAAGGGCTTTTGTAGATCTGGTTTCATTTGATTTCTGTATTTGCTGGCCTCTTTTTAATTTCTGGGTCTATACAGTTTTCATTTGACTTTTCTATACCTGGGTACTTTGAATAAAAGGTTCTTTGACAATTTTGCAGATTCAGTAATTAACAGATCCGGGTACGGTTTAATTAATTCTAATTTCAAAATTGAGGTCAAATAGGAACTTAATTATGAAGCAAGAGACACCAATATTAGATAAAAGTATGATAATTTTTTATACCAAATTTTCCTTTGTGAAAATGAAACAAAAGCAAACTGCTGACATGGAATTTTGGCCTTTCACCATCCTTGCTTGATGCTATTCAATGAATCACCCTTGAGAAAGTCCTTTTATGTTCTATATATATAAATTCAAATATGATTACTTCAAAGACCTGTTAGAATACTTTTAGCTTCTTACTGACATTTGAGCAGTTATTGTCATCATATATTTCAAATGTCACCATAACGATGATTTTTTTTTGTTCTGCCTAATTATTACACTGCACAAGTAACCACTTTATCATGAGGTAAAACTGAGCAATTTTTCTCTTCAGCCTGCTATGAATCATTTGACAGACCATCATAACACAATAGGGATGCTATCAGTCTTGTATTGGCAAACAACCATATGCTTTTTAATTTTCTAAAAGAGTCATAAATCAAAGCTTAGTGACAGATCTGCCAATACCAAAAAACTACAACAATCTACAGGAAATAATACCCTGTAAAACCATAATACTGGCAAATTAACTTAATAACTGTCAGATAATACCTTCAACATTTGTAATTTTACTTTTTATTAAGAATTTTTAGGCATAAGAATGGTGAGAAAACATCTAAGAATCTCCAAATATTAAAATGAAACCTCATTAATTATTTCCCCGATATAATGGAAAAGCCCTCATCTAACCTATTTTACCATGGCCATGACCTACTTATCAAGAGGAAAAATCTGCTATAGCCTATAGGCAAGGTCTGCTTTCGAGCTACATGCAATATATTTTGCTGCATAACAAAAATCAACATTAAAATCATCAGGATATGGAATTTTCAGCATAATTACATCCTGTGATGAAACTAAAGCAAACTAAAAATGATGGATACGTGTTTTAGAAGGCAATGGAGATTGGAGAAAACAAAAAAAATTATTAGAGAAATGGATGATTATTTATTCCCCAAAAAAGATTGTCTCCACAATCCCCAAACAATATACCAATCCAATGACTATATAACAGTGAGGACATCAAGTCAAGGTTCATGGGCAAAGAAACAAAAGCTGAAATTCTTTCCAACTAAAATTATGACTCTCACACAACTTTCTTTTAGACAACAGTGCCAAAACCAAAAACTGGACAAATCATGAAATTAAAACAAATGTTCCTGTAACTATATTATAGTTCATTTTTCACAAACCTCTTGCTTATTCCCATCAATTAAGGAAAAAGACATCACCCTGTTTAACTCCTTATCTTTAAAGTCATAGAAACATGTCTATGATTTGAAGTTACTGAGTGCATCTACAATGGCCATGATAGTCCTTAAATAATTTCACTCATATGTGAGAGAAATATATCCACAGTTACACAATCTTCTTTTACTTTTAAATATATCACTAATAGCCCACAATATTAAACTGTTTTCTTCAATTGAAGATGTTTTTGCAATTTCAAATACAGATTACAGCGAATTTTTTTGTGGTGACTTTCGCTTTACATTTAAAATAAAAATCTAAAAGGGAGATAACTCTTTCCATTTCTCTTGCTGGGATAAGATATCAAATTCTGTTCAAATAAAGTTTTTGACAAGCCTTAGTTAGGCATTCGTATTTTGAGAGACCATCAATTGATTTCTATATTATTTTACGATTAACCAAGGGTCTATAAATTAACAAAACCAACTCCAGGAAGTCTGAAATATCTAAAGCAGGATCAAATCTTGAACAAGGACAATGATGTTCTTGTATTTATGTGGTCATTTAGTGTTGTTACAACCAGTAAGCTAACCGAGTCGGAATTGAGAGGTAATTGTAGCCAGGCTAAAATGTTTGCTCATAAAGTGTCATTTTTATCCCCCTGTGTATAGAACAATTCTGAAACGGATCAATAAAATGCTTTTCTTTTAGTATGCGCCTGATCTATGTATTGTGATCCCTACAGTTTTCAATTATGCCTTCTCTGTAGCTAATATGATTCAACATGCTAATGCCATTTACACAGAAAACAATATGTTCTCCCTTCACAGCTCATTGGAAACTTGTCTCCAAGCTGCCTGTCGGGGATATTCTACTTCTCTAGATTCTGACTGCGAGTTAGAAACTAGATTACACCATTGGAGCAAGAGTTCACACCAACGATCTCAAATAGAGTTTTCATGTTATAAAATCTCAGACATTCCTGTTTGGCTTTCAAAAGATTCTCTGCTGAGAGATATAGCATTTTTCATTGTCACTTTGTCAGCAAGTGAAGAAAAATTAAGTGATTTTCTGATATTGTAATAAAAGAAAAATCATAAACTATCTATCAATTCATGAGGAAAATATCTTATGCCAATTGATTATGGATTACGCCTAAGGCACTAGATCGATGCAATGCCTCTAAGGTGAAGATAGCGAGTCTGTCTGTAAGAATTTCAAAACTACTCCGTTTTATAACATGTCTAAGAATATTGATCACCTCATTTTTTCAATATCACTCTATACTGGATGTTGGGAGAGTATGATTTACTGTGCACCTAATTGCCCATTGTAACAAAAAATCTAGGTTTCAATTTCACCCCTTATTCTGGTTTGAAGAATCATAACTTGTAGTTTGTACTTGAACCTTGATCCTTTGCATTCAAGAAGTGCCATGAAGTGGACACTTATCATATAATTATTTCTAAGCTGGGATGCATGATCAAATGTTAGTCAACTATATTTGGAAGTAGAAAGAAAACACTTAGTGTCCAATGTCACCAAAAGATTTAGAATGGGGATGTCAGGATCCCCCCCCCCCTTGGATTTTCTTCATAGTTATAAATGTGGAAAAATTTCATGTAAATTAAAAAGAAAATTATGGATGAACATCCCCATCACCCTATGATTAGAAAAATGGACTTCATGACAAATGGTATGGGAAGTAATGTATCTGAATAAATCTGAGCTGTTGAAAAAGTCACTAAAAAGTAACTTGTCTTATCCCCTAATGCAGTACTCTAAGCCATATCAACAAAAAAAAATTATGAAACAAAATACATTGATAATTAATGTCTTTTTTCCATTATCATGGATATTGTTGCCTTAATTTGATTAAATTCATAAAAAAAACACTGTAATTACATTTTTCTGTCACTTGATGCAATATAGGCAGAACCATTTAATTAACATCGGTACATAAGTTATGTTGACGAGGAACCCCAAACATTTTCTGGCAGTGTTCTAGTAATATAAAACAGATACAAGTTTTTGACATTATATAGAATTATCTTGACTAGAGATTCCACTTTGTATAATCTGCATTATATTACAAATGCATTGGTAAGTAGTTTGCGTAGCATAATTTGTTAATTGAATGTTTGTTTTTGCATAACACGCACCATGCCAAAATAAGCTAAAGGATCGTTACTTCTAAATTACCTAGAAGAAAATATATACAGAGCTTACACGCACTGAAAAAAATACCTATCACAAGTCTTCGAATCTCAGTTCCATGAGACAATACGCAGACTCAGGACCAGATAACTTGTGATGTGAAACACAATCCCTTGAAAAATGTTAAATGAAAAGATCAAGGACCACACATCCTTATAAATGAGGCTTCTGAAACCTATGTAATTACAAAAGCAGACAAAACATCAAAGAGATTTTTCTTGATGAAGGCATTTTGATAAATCAGGATGACAATGAAATTCAAAGCAGATGGTCAAGGAAATTAAACTGTGTCATTGAGTAAGGCGACAGTCATATATATATCTTGTCTCACAAAATCATTTTTTCCCCTTTTCCATCTTGAAACACTTGATATTGTTTAAAGCTTACTTTGATCACATGAATAATTCCATAAGATCAGACTTCAAAGTTGAATTAATGTGGAGAAAAAAAAAAATCACCAATTACCCAGTTAACCCATTAAATAATAGTTCCATCCCATGTACTGTCTGATTAATGGTTTATTGTCTATACACCTACAGCATATTGGTCTTAACCAGAAGAATTGCACATTCCGATGCCTCCCTATATTTAGTCATAAATGTGAATAATTGATTCATTTCTTCTTTGAACTGCTACATGTTCAATGATAATAGTAGATTACTTCATTGTCTAGCTCATTTTTACTTGGATTAACCAAATGCTTCACTTGGAAACAATTATCTAACATAGTCACCAAATAAGGACTATATACCTATCTTCTATGTACAATTGAACTTTGATATTTTGAATAAAAATATCCCGAATACTGTAGAGTACTTTTTTCCATGGGTTCATAATTCCGCAGAATCTCTATTTTTGTTCAATCTGCTGGTAGAAAATTATGTGGATATCTTAAGACTCTCATTATATGTTTTATATGTAAATTAAGTTCAATGGGACAAATTTCTGCGGAAAATTTGTGTCTGCGTACATAGCATAAATTCTAAAACCATGCAGAAAAAAGAACTTCTACAGTACCAAAGACATGTCAAACTGATTTTTAAGTCCCATGCATTTATTTTTTTAAGTACATATAAATTTATTGACAACCAAAAATGACATTTTCTTTCTCTCTTTTTTAAAAATTATTCTTTTAGTTCCTCTAATGTCCTGTGAAAGCCTTACTAAAATGTTGTCCCAATTATGGATACAAAACAACCTAAGCGACCATTCCATTTATCTATTATAGAATTGCCACGTTACAAAAGAATCATTGGGAAAACCTTAAAATTCTAAAAGGATGGAAAGAAAAATCTAAGAACAATTTACAGAAAAAAATATGTATGTTTCAAAGTTCTTTAATTCAAAATAATATTTACATAATTTTAAATATATGTATAGGCATAGAGTTACTGAAAAATGTAGAATGAAAAACTCCTTGAAAATTAACTGATTCAAAAAAGAGATGATTATTACAAAAGATAGAAATGTAGGACTTTAGCAGCAGTTTTAGGGTTTTCAGGGAAACTATCCTTCAATGAAAAATGATTGGAAAAATCAATAGCTAAAACGATGACTCACAGTTAGCAAGTCGTGAATAAGATGCACAGAGACTTATTTTTAAAAATATTAAAAATAATACAAAGAATATTCTTTAGAGATAATCAAAGCAATTAAGATATGATTGCAATTTACTCATTAAATTTCTGCAACCTCACTGTAGTACACGATAAAGGAAATGTCAAAGAGATTGGTTATTCTAGCTACTCTTTAAATTGTACAGATCCCAACAATATAGATTTCACTTCATTGATTTCACATTATAAGAACCAAATTTTCCAGAAAAATTCCTGAACCCTCAATTCTATCAACTTAGGTTTTAATTTTTCCAATACAATTGCAAAGAAGATTACAATTACAAACTCAATGAAAAAAAGTTTCATTAAAAAAGAGGGAATTTACATAATGAATTTCAAAATACCATTCAAAAAATTTAACACCATATTGTTCATTACAAATTTTGATCTAAAGACTCTTGAAATGGTTACAATCTAAATTTAATTTAAGACCAAATCTATAAAGTTTAGATAGACTAGAAGACTCTGAGGTGTGTTAAAAACTCAAACTTACCAAACGTTCAAAATCTGGTAGAAGATGTTCTGAACTTTAGAATTAAACTAGACACAAGGGGGAAAAAAATCAATAGATCCTCCTCTGCTAAAATGTGTCCAATTTTAACCATGTAATAAAGCTATAACCATATATAAGCAATGGTAAAAAAAAAAATCAATCAGGAAGCAATGAAATTTTCATGGATTTTTTTTTCTACTTCAAGAAAAAAAATCCTTCACAGTTACATATATTTTGCCACTGACTCAAGTACGAGACACTTAGGGCTGCACTCAGAAAATAATCACAAACAAATTATCCTTAATGATGCTCGTGAAAGCAAACAGTCAGGGTTTTACCAAGAAACACATTGTTTATGAAAACCTGCACACAGCACATAAAGCAAAGTCCTGTTTCATGAGTAAATTGAAAAATTGGAATATATCTGTCACTAAGATGAAAATCCGACTGGCTTTACCGAGATCTGATAGGCTGAGTAAGGCTTAGCCAAATAGTGATGCCCAGCGAAGCTTATTTGAATTGCAGATATCCATGGAGTCAATATTTGCCATCTTTGATCAATACACCAGCATCAGAATTCTTTTGACACATGCAAGTGAAGAAGAAAAAAAAATTTGCCAAAGAAGAATATATTTTCCTCCTATAACTTTTCCTGCCTATTTATAACTGGCTCTCTTACAGAGACCAAGCGCTCAAGGCGTACCTGGCCAACCTATGTCATTTTTTCCAATATCTACAAGACAAAGGAATTTTAACCCAAACCTTCTGTTTTGTGCTGGAAAACCTCGGCTGCCACTGACTATTGTGAAGCAATATCTGTCTTTGGTGTAATTAGTGAGTCTATAGGAAATCAATTTCCCAGAACCTAAAAGACTGAGTTTTTCTTTATTTAACAGCAGTTCTACTGCTGGGATATTTCCCTATTATGCATGCATGGGGAGTGGGAAGTTTTGCCAGGCAAATTATCAACATAAATGTTCAATATGAGTTATGTGTGACTGTACACAACACACAAGTAATTACAGCAAAATTGCAAGAAGATGGACCACATTTCAGAAGCTGACATGCCTTAGCTAACTCCCTCCTCCCTAAATTGGATAGTTACAGGGAATCTGTTGTCATAAAAATGCCATCTCCATACTTTTCTCATAGAGGTTTTAGTGGTTCTATCAATTTTCAGGTAGATAGAAGAGACTCATTATATCTAGATCTTCCTCATAATTATAGCTGAATTTGCTTCAGATGTTCAGTTACCTTCAGCTAAGTATCAAATAAACAGTTAAATTTGTACATAATGAACCTTTTTACAAAGTCAGTGCAATTTTTTTTTAATCTCCCCTCTTTCTCTCCCTCTCTTAAAAACAATAAAAAAAACCTAATGTGCAAGATTTTCCAGAAATATTTGAGACTTTCATTTGCTGCACTTCATTATAAATTAACTTTCTACTGGCAATTCTATACATGTCTGGTTTCTAACCTAGAGGTTTTTTTTTTCTAAAATAAAGGATAAAATGTAATTTATCATTGGACACAACAATTAATTGATATATAGCATCCTCATCATTTAATGATCATCATGAGGTCAAAAACCATACATAAATAAACAATATTCCTCTCATAAAAAGAACAACTGATACCATCAAATTTCTTGACATTTGAATTCTCTGAATAAACGATCTGGATTGTGAACAAAGTGCTTGATTTTCGAGAAGTTCACAAAAGAAGTGTAAGTTTTTGGTGTTGTTTATTATGACAACGCCTTATCATTGGAGTGGAGGGGCAGCAGAGCTGTCAGCACCAATCTCTGCCTCCGTCGTGTTCTATCTGACAAGAGTTCCCCCAATACCCACATGTAAACATGATCTACAATAAAGGTATTTGTGTAAAGCCCAGCTATAAATATCAAACTCTCTTTTTCTACCACTGCAAAGTTTCTCAGGAAGAAGTTTTAACTTGTCTAGTCATCTAAAAAATGAATAGCATAAACATACAGGCTCAACTGTATCAATTTTCCTCCCCAAATTTCTTTTATGTGGCTTACTCCAGCTAATAGTCAACAAATAACTGAGATCTCATCGTGAACCTTAAATACCTCTACCTAGTAATTAAAAATAATGAAGATGTTTCGGTTTTAATTAAGTAACACAGTATCAGAAACATTTGTGATACATCCCAGATGTTTTTCAACACCACATAGCTAAATTTCCAATTATTAATTAACAAGCAGATTCATCATGACATCACCCTTCAGAATCAGGGACATGAATGACATTGCATGTGCAGGAAAAAAGGCATTAATTTTATGCAGACTAAAATATTTTTAAATTAAACATATACTGAAAGAAAAGACTGTTAAGAATACACAATACCAATGTATGTTTAAACTACCTGGAAGAACAATTAATTTCAATATACAGACTAAGTGTCCACTGCTTCTGAATACTGGTGGGGAGGGGGTGTTTCTCAGTAATAAATTTATGAATGAATGAAAAGAAAAGCTTAAACAGGGAATTGATGCCCCCTGCTCATGGAAAGCATAAGTGGGTGGAAGGCCTAATAAGAGAGTAACTGATTACCTTGACCTTTTAATTTTGACAACAAAATCAAGAGTCTAGTAGTTTCATTCATAGAAAGAACTTCTCTAAGACTATTTCATCAGAAAATTAAAAGCATGCAGTTTTCTTTTTACCCCCCCCCCCCTTCAACCCCACATACTTTGACATCTCTGCATGGCTAAAGTTGTGACAGACCATCAGAACAATAAACTGGTACAATAAGAATTAAACCATCAAAATGTCAGAACCCTCTCAGAGAACTAGCCAAAATATAACTCCTAGAACAATAATGTTCTTGAGAAAGCTGAGTACCCCCTGATGATAATGAACACTTTCCTATTATTTTCTGCGTGTTCTTTGGATGTGAATCTTTCAGCACTTCTGGTCGCTAATAAATCACTATCTTACTTGCTAACAGCTACTGCTATAGTCTGATGGAACACTGAAGACAGATGGATGTTGTGTTAATTTCCCCAATTTTGAAATTAGAACAGTTTGTTTAAAAATTTTACATTGTTAAAATGTTTTAAATTGCAAACACACACCAGTTATCTTGGCAGTGATGATGTCATTATAAATATCATTAACAAAAGAAATCAAATTGATGGAGAAAGTCTAACATATACTCTTTTTTTTTTAATTTTCTTCTGAACTATAAGCTATGTAAGATGACCAAAGTATTTTAAAAAGGGTGCTGGATTATCTTCAATACATTACATGTTCCAACTACTACAGCAATATGTTCTGATAACTTTGCAGCTAGTATATGCCAGCAAAGTACTTCCTATTACTCTAATGTTAGGTCGACCCTGCCAAAAAACACGTAAAGTGGAATATATATAGGTATTTAGTGAGAAAACAATTAATGGTCAACAGAGAAGATCAACAAAGTTTCTCAAAACTCAAATAGAAATCTTTTATGATCTTTTCCTTATTCATAATATACATCTGTATTTTAGAATGCAAACTTTCTATATTTGAAATATAAAGAATTTTCTCATATTGCGTAAGCTTATAAATGATGATGCAGTGGGTGTTGCAATCCAACAACTATCATGACATCATTTCAATTTTTGGGGTTTCTTTCTGAAGGCCTGTAATAATTAATGAATATTTCCTTGCAGATGGAATACATATCATATAAATTTTGAATTTCTTTTGTTGCTACAACCTCTTGATTATAAACCATTTAATAGGCAAATTCTGTTAAATTATCGGTATGATTAATATGAGCAAAGAATAGATCATTTTCTAATTAAAGTTTGCAAACATCTATTCCATGCAGTCTTGTTTATTGGACAAATATCCAATCCAATTTAACTGAATTAATAAAATAAACTAACATTTACTTTGAATCTAAAATTTTCAAATGTCATATAACAACTCCTCCCAAACTAAAAAATACAACCTCCACAGTGGTATACAACTTCCCTGGATCCTATTATCTTGGAATAAAATGGCTCAGCAAGACAGACACGAGCCATTTACTCATACAGGTGCATTCAATTACTTTTTTTCTGCATTTTACTTCACCGATGCCAGTTCCTATAGACATTGTTTGACAGGCAAGAAAATGTATGCTTTTGTAAATTTGTTAAAATATCGTATACTAGAAGTCAAACAAGATGCACTGTTTAATCAAGAAACTGAATGCGGGGCTCGCCTCTGATAGTCAAAGTTTTGATCTTGCTTCTTATATGAAAAATAACTTGTTAGCGCTGATAATGTGAACTAATTTGTAATCTATCTTAAAGCCAAATCAGATCTATTTTGACAAGATCAAACTTCCTCAGGGGTGAGAAGATAATGAAACTATGTATACTGGTGAGCAGCAAAAACAACCCCCCCCCCCAAAAAAAAACATGCGTATTTAATCAGAATTCTAACAAAAATTCAATTCATTAAATCCAAGTAAAAAATTGTGTTTCTTCTCAGGACCGATCTTATAGCTGTTAACCTCAGCATCCCTGAGCCAGGACCCCCCTTTTACATTTAACATCCTTATGATCGATTTTCGAAAAAATGAAAATTAATGGATGTCAATTACTTTCAATCTAAATCTTTATTTCTTAAATTTATATATGACACTAAATTGAGACATAAGCAAAAACTCATTTATAAATTATAAATTTATATAAATTAAGAAATTAAGATTAAAGAAGGAGGTCAAAATATTTTTAGATTTACTCACAACTTGTCTGGATTTTTTTCTTTTAAAGAATGAACCGGCTTGCATTTACTAGTGTTCTCAAATCCGAAGTCATTGTTAACTTCACAGTTGGGGAATTTTTTCATTCATGTAAAAAGATAATTGCCAAAACTTTCCCAAGTTTAACCACATTTCATTCTTAACAAACAAACATTACATGCAGAAAAACACCAGTTTGTAGAATCAGAAGAAAGAATATGTAAACTTCTGGCATTATTTACAGAAAAACCTGTAGATTAGAATGTACAAATTGTTTTAACTGACAAGACTTTTTCCTCAACTCCAAAAAGATCTTGATCAAACGAGGCCATGGATTGCTTCCATATGGTTGTATTTGAGAGAAAGCCGATAGATTATCCCGTCTCTTCCTCTGCATTTCACATAAAAGAAAATGATGAGGGAGTTTTAAAAATTCTAATTATATGAATGATAAGTGATGTAATTTATACTCAAGACTGCAATGCATTAATCAGTGTTTCCTTTATGTGAAATCATTTGGGCAAACCAAAGCACACAGATGCTATAAAGCATATAAAAATGTCAATTTATATATCCCAAAAGTTGCATTAAATCTGAAATTTTATGTTTGTACTTGGTTATTTTATCATCTGGTATATTTAGTCTTTTCTTTGGGATTCTTTCTAGAGAGTTGAAAAGTACCAGTTCCAACTCACACAAGATAAATTCTATTTGCTTGTGAGAAAACTATTCATTGACATAAAATTTTGTTTGAATGATAATGATTTACTAAATCTTTAAACATATCATTAAAATGTTAAATTTGAAAGAAATGACCCTTTAACTTATTAGGTCACCTGAGTAACTCAGGTGACCTATTGCTATCCGTTTTCGTCTGTCGTAGTGACTCGTGTGTTAACATTTGAACATTTTCAGCTTCTTCTCTGAAACCACTGAACCAATTTCAACCAAATTTGGTATACAGTATCTATGGGTGAAGGGGAACAAATATTATTAATTTTATGGTCCCTGCCCCCCTGGGGCCTGAGGGGTGGGGCCAAAACCACTAAAATTATTGCAATCTTTAAAAATCTTCTTCTTTATCCTGGACATCAAGCAAGCAAAAATGAATTAATAAGCATTGAATCCTCTACCAAAAATGTGAAATTCATGGCCCCAGGGTCAGGGGTTCTAGTGCTAGGGCAGGGCTACATAGATTATATAGTGAAAATGCATGATTTCTTTGAAAATCTTCTTCTCTGCTTCTGGGTATTAAATAAACTATGTCAGTGCATAGTTATGTTAAGCAAGAGTGCCTCTTCCAAAATTGTGAATTTTATTGCCCCAGGGTCAGGGGTTCTAGTGTTAGGGTGGGGCTATATAGATCATGTAGTGAAAATGCATTAAATCTTTGAAAATCTTTCCTTTGCTCCTGGGTTTTGTGCCAATGATTTAAGAATATATATTTATGATAGCAAAATGGTTATTTTTTAACCATTTGAAAATAAATTAATGCTTTGAAATCTGCTCTTTGGTATTAATCAACCATTTTATGATAAAATTTGCAAAATTTCGAAATATGTGGCCCCAAGGTCAGTGGTTCATTTGGGATGATGTGCACAACTGCTTATAAAGTGGAAGTGCATTTTCTCTTTGTTACTCTGATCTACCTTTGGTATTAAGTAAATAGAGTAAGTATGTTAAGTCCATAATTATGATAAGCAATGGTGCCTCTTTCAAAATTGTGAATTGCGAATTTCATGGCCTCTGGTTTAAAACACGAACCAAATTTAATTGTTTGAAAGTTGTTGCACAATACTCAGGTGACCTATAAGGCCCGTGGGCCTCTTGTTTTATAAAGGTATATATAGCAACCATTTCTATCAGTGAGAGTTATTTCTCTTGGCAGAGGGTCTAATCATTATTGAACCTTAAGCCAGTCACTTAAAAATCATAAATGAAATTAACAAGAGGATCTTGGGCCAGAATGCTCAGGTAACTATGGCCCTCGTATTCTTCAAAACAGACTTTTCCCAAGCTATTCCCAAGTAAAACTTTGATAAGATATTCTTGCCCCAACCCCAGCGATCATGTAAATCTATACAACTTGAAGATGCTTCAATATAAATACAAGAGGCCCATAAGTCACATTGCTCACCTGAGCACATTGGCTAGTAAAAAGATCAAATCATTTCAGCATTGAAAATATTACATTAGGCAGGGAGGGAAGGAGGCTTGAATTTTAAACTACCTGAGGATGCTTCCAAATCAACAACAATGGCTTTGCTGTTCTTCAACAGCATACATGTTAACTCTACCGATTTATAAAACTCCCGCCTACCGATTTTATGTGTAAATCTACCGCTTTTCTAAAAATATTTCGTCTAAAGTATTTTTGGTTCGCTTGGGTATCCATTTTGAAGCCACTCGTCACGAAATCTCGTTAGATATCGCGTGATTTGACCCAGAATCATACAAACGCTTTTTTAGACCGATGTGTACATAGATTTCAAGCACGTATTTGACAACGACAACAGCACAAAATCAGTGATTACATTGGTTACGATAAATTTGTCGACATAACTGCCATGAAAAAGGAGATACGGCATTTTAGAATGGGATGAAAACCTTTGACATCGTCTATAAATGCACAGTAGTTCGCAATTTAATCAATAAATTCAATAGAAATCACTCTATTGACCAAGCCACGATGCACATCTCTACTTTCGTTTCGATCATCGCGGGAAATCCGATTTATTTAACGAAAGATAGGGACTAGTTTTAGATCTAGATTAAACTTTGTAATCATTTGTTGTGTTTGACAACTGAATGAACATTCAGAATTATTGCTTCTTGGCTATATATAAGCAAAGACCATTCTTCAAAAGGCTAAGTTAGGGACAGACGAGACGTTCCTTAATAATAGATAAATTTTTCTAAGAGTTTGTCATTGAAGTATTGCTACTACAACATGTTTACTCACAGTGGCATTTGATATCAGGGGTAGTTTTTCTATATAATCCAGAAAAAAAAATTTCAAATGTTAAAGTGTTTGGATTTTTTAAAAACGTTTAGAAACTGGTTTAGAAATCAGAATGTTATTAAAATTTTGAATATTTTTCATACATTACGAAGATATACAAAACAGATTTTGAGGAACGCCTCATCTGACCTTAAGTAGCCAATCACAGCACAATGATGAACATTAAAAAAATATTTGAATACATGTATGTATAATTTATGTCAAACTTAATGTGTTTCTGTCTATTTCTTTGCAATAAATATTTAAGATTAATAATTGTATTTTCATGTAAAACCATACATGTATATTACATGCAATATATCTTCATAAATCCATGCGTAAAACAACGCGCGCAATGCTCCCGCTTTCGTGGTCGGAATCTCCCTATTTTTCATCACAATAGGTTAACATGTATGTCAACAGAATTTTTTAAAAAGATTTTTCCCCCTATATATATTCCTTTGTAAAAATTTGATCCCCATTGTGGTCCCTTCGCTACGCCCAGGTCATTATTTGAACAACCTTGAATCTACACTAGACATTTCCATATCAATATGACTTAACATGGCTTTCTGCTCTTGATTTTTTCTACATATTCCAATGTAAACCTGTGGCCACACCCTTCCCCCAGGTTCATGATTTGAAAAAAAATTGGAATTTTCACTACCCAAGATGATTCTTCATCAATGTTACTAATTGTGGCTTTGTTGTTCTTGTGAAGAAGATTTTTAAAGTTTTTTTCCCTATATATTCCTGTGTACAACTTTGATCTCTAATTTGTTGCCTTATCCAACCACCAGGGGTTCTGATTTAAACAAATCTGAATCTACACTACTGTGGATATTTCCATAAAAATATGACAAATCATGGCTTTGCTGTTCTGAAGAAGTTTTAAAAAAAATTTCCTGCATCATCCTATGTAAAATTTTGCTCATCAATTGTGGCCCTGTCCTGCCCCTTGGGATCATGATCTGAACAAACTTGAATCTACACTACCTGAAGATGCTTCAATATATAAATATGAACAATCATGGCATTGGTGTTCTTGAGAAAATTTTAAAGATACCATTAATTTATCACTAATTTATAATTATCTCCCCTTGGAAGAGTGTATGGCCTGAACTTTTGGCACACATGAGCTTGAAACATTGTCATGAAGAACTTTTAATTCCATAATGGATCACCAAAATATGTTCTTTTTATATTACTTAAACTAAAATATAACCACAGAATCTTTTGTTTCATTGCAGATTGCTGTAATATCAAGGGCAGACATTCAGTGAATCTCCCTTTCCATTTTGAAAATATTCATAGATTTAAAAAAGGGCTGCTTTTGCATTATATATGCTATGACTTGACTAAAGCTAGGTAACTCAGGTGCAAGACATACTGTTCTAGTCATCATTGCCAGGCATTAGAGCTATAGTCTACAAAAAATGTTTCTGAAAGTAGCCAAAAGTGCAGCAAATTTTACAAAAAAGGCTTCTGCTTTAAATATTGCCTACATTAACCAATTTTTACATCTCGTTATCATGCATTTTTTTCTCTCCCTGCTGTTATCATAGTGATCCCAGCATCCCGTGGCGGAGATAGTCCTTATCAGACAATATCTCTCCACACTTGCCTCTGTGATACTATAACTCTGTACTCAAATCAATCATTATCCACAATCACTGGATTGTCATCTAGTCCTCTAAGTCTTAATTACACTTTTACTCTCTGTCAAATAATCAGTGTTCTGGCTTTATCGGCAGATAATGTTCAATGAACAATTATTATGACTTGTGCTATACTAAAGCCCAGGTCAAACGGCACAAGAACGGTCTCCTCATGTACATGCAAAATCAGAATTTTTATTTAAAAATATTATGAAAATGTTTGGAGTGACAGAATATGCCACAGGCTACTGTTTTCAATTTTATTTGAATCTAGATTTTCTTAAGGTTGATTTTGAATTTTATTCATGCTCTGATGCGGGAAATAAAATGAAATTCATGCAGGGATCATTTAATTAAGTTGAACTTCCTTTATGCATGTATTAGTTAGTAATTCAGATCATTCCATCATATACTTTTAAAAAAAGCAATATGCATTAGTGTCTCATTTTGCAGTTTAAATAGAAAAAAAATCAAAATCTCAATAATCAATTCAAAGAGGTTTCAAAGAATTGCAAACCCACATACTAGTAATAATCTGATATGGGTGGTGTCATAAAAGAATCAATTTACAAAATTTCCGTATAACTGTTTTGCTTATATACTACCGGGTACATTTTAGCATGGAGATTAAATTGGTTCAGTGCTAAATTAAAATTCATATACATGTATTGTGAAACATCTGAAATAAGTTTACAGTAAAACTCATTTAGTACGAACACAAATATTGCAAATTTATGGATATAGTGAAGTTATCTTGAATCCCCAGCTATATAAATATAACAAATTCCTTATATAGATATAATAACAAATTAAGGATATAGCGAAGTAATTTCATAGGTCCAAGTGACTTCGTTATAACTGAGTTTTACTGTATTAGGTTACGCAAATAAACATACACAATAAGCATTTCATGATTTTTTTGGGGGGTGGGTGGGGTGGTTCATTATATGTTCATTAAAAGTTCATAATTAAAAGTAATTATTCTTCAATTTAATACCTTTTTATTATGAAAAAAAAAACAGAAAGTGCATGCTCATTCCATTTAATGCTCCTATTATTTTCATTAGTTTCTGAGCTGCAGCTGCGAGGTTCATGCAGTGTAGACTGGCTCCACCAGTTTTTCTGCGGCAATGTCTGTCAAATAGCTGGTCATTATGATGAATTCATAAACTACCTTTTTATCGATTGCCTGATAGGTGCCAGCCTCATGGAATTAAGCATGCTCATATGGCAGAGTACATTGTTTTTTGCTCAATCGCCAGTTCATGTCATAATTCAATAAATATATACTAGCCACTGGCTACTCTGTTTGTAGGGCTAAAAGAATTTGGGCCAGAGAACATTGCTCTTGTATTTATTGTATCTTTTCTAAAATTCAGTGGGAGAATTGAGTGCATGTTTTATTAATCATGCATGTTGTACAGGAGAGGCAAACTTGAGGGATATGCATATGCATTTGGAAACATAATTAAATTGCTAATGTCCTGTTAAATTATTAGCTTGATCATTGGAGTGTAATATTGCTTGCTTAACCAAGTATTTGAAAGACGACCCTAAAATTGTTCCCATGGGTGCACCGCAAGGGAGACAAATGTCTATCATCCATTACACTTCTTCCAGAAAATTCCAAGAACAAAAGTATATCAGTCAGAGAGAAAACAAGTTTATTAGGATGGGCTTTTATAGAGAATTTTTCATGTGTAAATAGTAATTTCAAGTGAAAATTTGTTTAAATTACTTGAAATACACATTATCATTTCAATATTATTACTATCTAGAAAAAAAAAATCTTTATTTATCCAAGGTTGGAAAATTCAATCAGCCATTAATTACAAATATAAAATTAATTGATTATTTGATTCTGCAAAAATATTCATCTGAAATTAAATAATTAAATTCTTGAACACATTCCAAAGTCCATACACACAAATACATGGAGTGCCAATTAAGTGGATGAACATCTAAGCTAATAAATCAAATTCACATAAAAATTGATTCATTTTTTTGTATAAAAGATTTTATCCTGGCATATTCTTACACTTTCTTTGTTGCCCAGTTTTCCATGTTTACCAGTTCTTGTGAAAATTGGTTGACAATGCTTAAATGACAAGATGGCTAAAACATTAACAATCTCTACGAGGATGACTCATGGTCTCTTCGGCTTAAAAATCAATTTCTGCCGTCAAGCCCGGAATCTGCCGTTTCTCTCAGGGTGGTGAAAATGGGCTTAAGTCAGGCCTCAACTGATAATACTGAATATTATCTCCAATCATACTCCAAATATGGTCAGGAGTATTGATCGCGGGATGGGAGAGCACAGAGGAAGTGAATTATGCAACCCTGAGCCAAAAAGACGTCAAGAACCCCAAGAAACATGGAGGGCTAGAAGATTTTGGACTTCTTTTGACAAGTGACTCATCTCTACACTTTATTAATGTTTTTATTTCTTCCAATTTGGAAGTTTCCGTGGTGGCGGCTGTCAGAAAGGACGGAAACGTGCAAAATCTTAGAAAATAAACGCTAGCTGGTTTCATAACATTGAAAATAATATACTGGTCCGTTTCATGCACTAAACGCCAATAAAATTTCAATGAAGCATCAAAAAAATGTTATAAATAACACTTTAAATAAATTTTTTTTTACAGAATTGTTTGAAAATAGTCCTTATGAGCTTTCATTTATTTAATCTGCTTGAAGTGTTTATTTCATTTTTGAATGGAAGCCTAAAGCACAATGTTTTATGAATAAACTCATTATTGATATACATGCAGTAGCACTTTAATCATTTATATGACATAATTTATTTATACCAGTACTTATAAAGTCATAAATGATGAATTGATAAAATATATTAATTATATTTGAAAGAACCTACAGAAAATTCTGGTCCAATTTTGAAACACTTGTGAATTTTTCATGTAATTAAAATTATATTTAGTGATTTGATCTCATTGAAATAAGAACTTCACAGCATTTCTTTTATCATAACTTGAAAATATCAATAATCAAAGTGAAAGTTGAAAAGATCCATCAGTAACAATAATGCAATTGATCCATCCTTATCTTTGATAATTGTTCAAAATAGAACAGGAATAATACAGTATAAAGGAATCAGGATACTAGGGCTAAATCTTCAACCATCACTTTCCCGCCGAGGGGCTTGGTTTCAAGTCAATCTGGGCCAATATACTTGTTCCTTTTAATTCTCTTGTAATTTTAAGTCTTCCTCTCCTAGGCCTTTGAGGATTTTTTTTCCCCCCAGGAATGTCCTTTATGTGACTTTTATACATTTTGCCTTTCCATATTTAAAAAAAAATCATTACTCTTCCGTTTAAAAATATATCTGTTTAAAAATATATCTGTCTTAGAATATATAAATCAGTGTGAATTGGTCCTGACCACATGGTCAATTTTTTTCTTCAGTGGTCACTTTTACTCAATAGGTTATGTGGGGTCAAATTCCGATAGCTCTTCGTATAGAAATGATTAACCAGCCATAAATCGTTCTCTCTCAAATATTAAATCCATCAAGAATGCTTCATTATCAAAATTGCTGATGAAAAATGAAGATCCTATAGTTTATTTATGTGAGGGCACAATTTACTCTACACAGAAATTTTAGTCAAAGTACAACACCCTTTAAACAAATACTCATAATAAAACAATTTCTGAAGAAAATACATTTTATCTCAACTCCCTGGTATGTTTTTATTTTATCCCCCCCTTTTTTAAACAGGTTTTTTTTTTTAACTTTCACAGCAAATTATGCTTTTTTTTTTAAATTAAGTCATAAAATTTACAATTATCTTTGTCTCCCTTGGTTCTCTTCAAAATTAATTACACAAGGAGACTGAACCAATCATAATTAATTCATAATACAATATACCAAATTGATTTTCATCCAATGTCTGCAAACATTTTTTTTTTCTAAATACACAAAGACCTCTCTAATATTAATTTTCTTACCTGAAAATGTGTTCTTGCTTTGTCTTTCAAAGTCTTCGTCAAAGATATGCAGGCATCAATTTAGGCAAGCTCTCCATATGGAAGATTTGCTTCTGTTGAACAGCCAAATACAGCAGAAAGACCACATTAATGGAAACTCTTTAAGTAATCAATAACAAACTTTGTAGCATTCCATACAAAACATGGAGGCCTTTTTGCATCACGATTATAAAAGTATTATATGAAGTCTTCCAAAATCTTGATCCAAATAATCAATTTTTATCGGCCCTAATCATGAAACTGCATTTTTCTTTTTGTTATTTGGATATTTTATGGCCTCAGCATCTTTTTAGTCCTTTAAAACAATTAGTGGGGTTAAAATTAAACTGATTGAATACTTGTGTGTAATTAGGATTTCCTTCTTACAGTAATAAATCTCCTACCTTTTTTGTGTAATTATCTACCACACATATACCATAAAAATTCATTGTTTTATATGCTGCACCTGTTTTTTGCCAATATGAATACATTATACATACATGTATATTGATTGTCTGTATATTAAATCATTACATGTATTGTATTGATAATTTCATTTTGTCTGTCACATTTTTGTTAATATTGCAAACCTAATTCTTTTAAATTTTAATTCAATTTTACGAATGTTTAACTGTACTTTAAATTTTCAAAATCAAACACCTTCTATTTAAAATTCCCTGAAAATTATAATTTACATGTACAAATTTGAATATATTTTATTGCAATAATAGAATATAAAACATATATACAATGGGATTGGGCACAATTTTGTTCTGACATTGAACAATATGATTTACTTACCTCTACACTTTAAATAAACTGTGAACTCCTGATTTCAGTGTATTATCAGTGATGCTATGGCTTAGGAAGTGGGCTGAACTACATATAAACATGGCACTTTCAAGCTTTTTAAATAACCACAATAATATGATCCATCTAAAATGAGATGTACAAAATGTAGTCAATCAATTAATGCCAAATTAATAATTTAACATAACTCAAATATAATGCAAACACTCCAGTGTAAAAATTCTGCTGAACACTTATCTTTTGGCTTTATATTAAATGTATTGACTATTAGCTTAAATTTAAACATGGCACTTTCAAGCTTTTTAAATAACCACAATAAAATCCATCTAAAATGACCCCCTCTATATATATATAAATGTATATATAATCAATTAATGCCAAATTAATAATTTAACATAACTCAAATATGATAAAATTTCAGGTGCCTGTGGTTTAGTGTAAAAATTCATAGCTTAAATTAATTGTCTTTTGGCTTTAGCAAAAAAATTATTGTATTCACAATGTTACTTGGCTGACAAATAGATTTTTAAGGCACTTGAATTTTTAGGGCAAGTACATGGTCAAGATGACTTGCCCTACCTGAATTTTTGCTAACCCCTCTATATATACATATATAAATACAGTATATTATATATTTCATAACAAGAGGAAGACAAATATTTAGTGACTAAGCCCCTATGCCCAGCTTTATTGATAAAAATTACATATTGATTTTACTTTTGATAAGATATTTCCACTTCATTGCTTAAAATAGTTGTCTCTTTTAGTTTTGGCAGCAAAATCATAACGATTCACAGTGTTACTTTTTATTATCAAATAATTTAATTTTCTTTTCTTACTGCAACCCCTTTTATTAATTAGGCTAGTTTATTAGCCTTTCTCTCTATCTGGTTTTGGACTCCCACAACTTTGGATTTTCATGATAGGATTTAGTAACTGAAAAGTAAATAATCAATAATATTAGAAGATAAGAAAGAGCAATTAACCCATAAATAATACTTCCTGTTAAACCAGTTTGAAATTGAAGATGACCAGTAACCTTGCCTTAAGAAACATGCCTCGTAGTGTACAACCAAGACGTTTTAATGGACATAAATTAGAGCAGAATATTGATATCTAAAGTCTAAAATAATCCTACCTTAAATTTTGTCTGATGTAAATGGACTAACGTTAGCCGTCTCATACAGATGACCGGATCAAACTTTTCCCGCGAAAAATGTTGCCATAATCTGGATCTTAAAAACGCTTATGATATCACTGTTTAAACTTATTTGTGTGTGTGTATTTATCAGAAAAACTATGATTTAGCAATATTATTAATTTCTATTAACTTGAAAATATCTGTGTGAAAAAAATCTGAGCCACATGCTAGTGATACGATTATGTTGAAAATTGTTCGCTTACAGTTGAACCTACTTTTACCCGATTCATCATAAACTAGGTTCTAGCTGTTGGAGTACCAGTTTATTGCACGGGGTCAGCTGACAAGTGCGCGTAGTTCAAACGGATTTGTTAAACAAAACAGGTAAAAATGAGATTGTTGTTACAAAGTTAATCAGACAGATTTAAAGATTTCTTTCGCTAGAAGAACTTTAATTGTTTCACTTAATATCTTTTATGTAACTGATATGTTGACTAATGACTGTTTAATCGTGAAAATCGATTCGCAGACGGAGTATTCACACTCAAAATAAACAATAATTTGAATAAAACAGTTTTCCTATTGTGCCGTGTGTTTAAAATAATAAAAAAATGAATATAGATCTAATATTTACCTGAAATTTTATGAGTTGTTAATATGATTTTAGGATGATGACCAACGAAGCAGGATGTTTTGTGTTAAACTGTTGTGACAAAGAAGTCAAAAAACATTTGAAATCGATCCAAGATCACATACAGAATCATGAATCAGGAAGGTTTAATCCTCCTTCAGGTAATATGTTTTCTGTTATAATGAATAAAAAATATAAATTATAACGTATCATAATATAGTACTAAAGCCACAGTACGGTCATTATAACTATTCAGATACATTCATGGTGATGAACATGTGCTGAATTCAGATACACCTAAAATTAAGTTATCCAGGTTGAAATATATATTATTATTTACAATGTCTTAAATTTGCCAGGATATATAAACCAAGTCATGCACATTTTTTTTCAAAGTGCATTAATATTGATGTTAACATGGTTAAGGCACCATGAAAATATAAGTATTATTTTTTCAAACGTGTACGTTAACATGGTCCCAACAAATGCAGTGACGCCATTTTTGCCGGTGACTTATGGCACATGTCTGTACTTTATTCTTTAGATACGGACATGAAAAAGATTACTATCATCAACTGTGAAGATATGGTGTGTGAAGATGCTTACAGTATATCAGAGTACTTCATATTTCTGTGTCGGAAATATCACCTTTTACACAATGAAAGAAGCACTCTCCTTTCTTCAATGGATCAGCTGATTGCTCTGCAGCTTTGTCTTGCAGAGAAGAACAAGGAGGTACAGAATTTATTGGAGTTTTAGTCAATGATACAGGATTCTAAAATTTTAAATATTTACTACTGCCTCAGGAGAAAGTGAAACTGCATGGGTCATGTCAAATTGATAATCATCAGCTAATGTAAAATTTCTGTAGTTTATATTGATACAGTGTATATGAAAGAAATGAAATACAGTTTTGAAAGCAAAAAGAAAAACCCACTTAAATGAGTATGCAAAGTATGAATTTAATTTTTTTTCTGGCAATTTAATCATGAACATTTTATGATTTCAGGAAAGGGGAGAATTTGACATAGAAACAAGCACAGTCTTTGAAAGTAATAAAGAAATCATCAAGGCCAAACTTCAGTCATCAGACACTGTGGAACTGCCAGAGATTTCAGAGAGTTATCAGAAGTTTCTACAGCATTGTAACTATGTGGACACGTGTGAAGTGGTCAACCTAGTACAAAAAGCATGTGCTGATAATACATGTAATAATTTCCAGGAAGATCTGTCCAAGAACCATTACCTATTTCTTGGTTTACCAAATGATCCTGTTGAGGTAACAGTAGTATAGTGAAGTAATTCAGTTAGATATTATTTTAAGCAGTAAAACTTTGAAGAACCCAGTAAAACACAGTATAAAAGAATACTTATTAGGAATAATTTTAAATTCATTTACCATTTCTTTTGCATGTATGATCTTGGGGACAGGAGGAAGGATGAACTTATTTCATTTAAAGTTTATCCCTGACTGACCCCGAAACATTATCCCTAATGAATTTTCAATTTAGGGAGTTTTACAAGAATTGTCCATATGGACTCAACTTAAAATAACAAGCTAATTCAGAGAATTCGTGTCCCTCGCTTAGGGAAAAATGTGTTATTTCAGATCCCCCTGACTGAATTTGTAGAATTATTAAAAGTATACATGTATACTGAAGCAAATAAAATACATGTATGTCAATATGCATATAATGATTTGATTGTTTATTCTTTATTATGTGTATAGTAGATTCTTTATATATGGAATATTTATCACACTGTAATGATGATTTTATAACCTCATAAATTTTTCATTTCACATGCTGAATACTATCATTTAGTAAAAAAAAAAAAAAAGAAAAGTATTTAAAAAAAAAAAAAAGGATCGTCCGAGATTCGATCCCGGGTCCTCTCACATGTGAAGCAAGAGACATACCACTAGACCACGGAATCGCTTTACGTTGAGTGAAGTATATGCAGAACTGAAGTCACATACATGTACATATTCATGTTCGGTATTCTCAAAATTTTACACAATTCATGGTGTTTGATTTATTTTGCCTTTATTAAACAGTTCTAATAGATGTAATAAGAACATAAAGTCCGTCGAGAACCTGTTTTATACGCAAGAGCTCTCCTCATGCCCCTGTGCTAAAAATAGCGACATGTAATACTATAAATACTAATAAAACAAACGGGGCGGGGCACTTTGAGAGGGGTGAGAGAGGTTCTAGGGAGTTCTGGTATAAAATTACATTCCATAAGCTCAAAATCTACTTGAAATATCGCCCAGAAATGATAGTGTTACACACAGACAGAATGTATAAATTTACGACCTTGAACTTTGACCTTTTGACCTCAAAATCGATAGGGGTCTTCATTAGGCCACAGGAAGTTGTTATGTAAACTTTCATTGTGATAGCTCAAATGGTTCTAGAGATATCATGTGGAAACGAAAGTGTTATTACAGACAGAATTTGCTTATTTATTACCTTGACCTTTGACCTTTAGACCTCAAAATCAATAGGGGTCTTCTTTAGTCCATAGGGAGTTGCTATGCTAAATTTCATTGCAAAAGCTCAAAGGGTTCTCGAGATATCGTGTGGAAACGAAAGCGTTACAGACAGACAGAAAGACGGACAAACCCAAATTAATATCCCCCACTTTTCAAGCGGGGGACAAAAAGACAAATGACTATATTTCCATGGAACTGAACAAAAAACGTGTTATTTCAGATTGCCATGATCAATCTGCTTTGTAAGGACAAGGCTGTGTACAAAGTGAACATTGAGGTGTCTTTAGAGGAGGAGGGGCAGGGGGGAGATGTGAACGTGTGCTCTACAGCTTCCTCCCTGGACAGTCTGATTTCACAGAAGACGAAGTGGAGGGGGATCGGTACTCCTGGTCCCTCAAAGTCTGTTGTGTCCATAAACCAGGTTTGTCACCATTTGAACTGCAGATGAACTTTTTTATCTCATAAGTCTCCAATTATTTTGGAAAATATCAAGTTATTCATATTTTTGATGTGTATGGGATATAAATGTGTACAGAGAAGAGATTATCATTTCTTAATACAGTATTAATTTTGGGGGGGGCTCATAGAATTAATCTTTGATCCATTTTAATTGACAGATGTATGTCCAACTAGTGTTTGTGGCTTATTTGGAACTGCTAGTGAACTCCAGGTCAGAACTTGCCCTAGCTAGGTCCTTTAATGTACCAGAGCGAGAGCTTGGGTTATCTGCCTTCACCGATCTGAAACATGAATCCCAGAAGAAGAATATGCCTATGTACCAGGTAATCAATAGCAAATACATGTACAACTTTTACACAACATAAAGCTCGCTAATGGACCAAGTATATGATAATAATCTGTGACCTAAAAGGATTTTTTGGGGAGAGGGGTGTTCACAGGCAATGGCATAATTTCAAAAATTGCAGAAATTTTGTGGAAGTAATTTTTGTTTCAAACATTGAATGATATTAAATTTCAGACAGCCACCTCTTTTATTATGAGAGTCAGACTTGGGGGTAAAGGTTACAAACCAGATCCGTCCCTACCAATAACCCAGCATACAAAGGGACTGAGTGACTTTATCACCCTGACACATAAACTACAGACCATAGTAGAGGAGGAGGAGAATACAAGGTAAAACCTACTGCTATCTCACTGAATAATGAAAAGCTCTTCACTGATGTGCCAATCTGCTGATCTGTAAGATACATACATCTTTCATTGCATGTCTGACATTCTCTTTGAAGATCTTAAAGGAATTGAGGAGTTGCATATACTTATCAGATGTTTATCACACTTTGATTATTTATGAATTTACATTGATGGTTTACAGGGTCGCCTGTAGAAAGGTGCTTAATGTTTTGAAGAAAGAGATCAGTAAATCTGAGGATAAGAGGATTCAGAACTCCACTGTTGAGACAGTTTGTGAGACTCTTCAGAAGAGTGCAGTGCAGGTCATACAGAACACACAGATAAACAGTCCTCCCAAGGTACATGTACTAATATAAGGAAGTCTGAAGTCTGTCATAGTCTCAGTAAAAAGAATAAGGGGGGGATAATATACTGTTTGAGCAATAGTGTGTTTAATTTTACAATATTTGACAAATATGCTCAAGGAGAGCATTTCCTTGTACACATATATCAAATGTGTGAAATTCAGATAAAAAATTGACCATTTTTTCCCTTCCCATCTTTCATTAAAGGGACAGTTTAATTTTACATTCAAAATTAAATGCTTATTTTGGCCTTTTATTTTAAAGAAATCAACAGGAGGCACCCCTTTGGGTTACAAGACATTGAGGGCAATCCATCACTTGGTGGATAAACTGGTCACTGGTGCAGATGTCCTCAAAGCTAACTCCCTGGATGTCCTGTGTGACAGTTTCTCTAACCAGCACACACCTGTCAGGTTTCCCTGTCTCCTGTCACAGTTCAGGTAAGTATATTTGAAGCCAAGCTTGAATAATTGTGTATTTGTTTTAATCATCAATCGGCATGTACTACTTAAGTGATTGGACAAAAAGCAGTGTCAAGGGTGCCAAAATACCGTATAACGGGTATTTTTTACGTGCTGCTAAATTTTACTAATTTTTACGAGTTTTATAAATCCGTAAAAAATAAACGCGTAAAATTTCACATAATTTATAAAACGGCTAGTATAAATTTTCAACATAGTATTGTAAAAGTAATGCTAATTGTCATTAAGGCTATATATTATTAAGGTACTGTTGGTATTTTGAGCACTTTTAAGTCAATCATCAATTGGGATCATAAGGGTAAATCTCAATTAACTTGTATAAGTTATACAAACATCGCCAATTAATTAATCAGGTAGACCTACCTGGTTACTCTTTTTTAAGTATTTTTACGAGACGCATGACTTCTGATAATGACTTAATAATTACAGGTCTTCCAATTATACCCATGCATGTTTTCAATCTTTGACACTTTCTTTTGTTTCATGTGCTTTGAATTAAAACTTCGACTTCTTAATAACACTGTACATATAAATACTTTCACTTCAATTATGATAGTTTGAGTTGTCTTTCTTTGTTTTCGGTAAATACCAGATAAGCAAGTGGTGTGCCTATAGCTATGTTTTTATAAAACATGTATAAATGAAGGGCACGTGGTTCGTGTATATAGAGGTAAATGATAACAAAAATTAAATATTATGTAATTTGTTGCATTGTTTATAATTATTGTTAAAATTTAATAAATATCTCTCTCTCTATCTCTTAGATCGAGTTTGCGCAGTATTTGTACGTAAATGCATTCAAAGTGCTAACAATCAATGATCAAGGAATTTTACATCTGATGATTTTTATTTTTACGGACATATTCAATTCGTAAAAAATTAACGCATAAAAATTTAAATCACCCTTTTTTGACCAAAATTCGTAAAAATTTACAGCAGTAAAAATTACCCGTTATACGGTATGACAATCAGGGTACCACTACAATAATTTTTTTACAGTAATAATCAGCATTCACTGAGAAACATCTTGTAATTTTCTAGCCGGATACTGAAGGCATTGACAAAGTAAATTTAACTTAAACATATTGGAGATTTGGTATTAAAATCTTCAAATTTTTTTTCAGAACTCCTTGTGATGATATAGACAGCCCTGAATTGAACAAGTCACTTGCTGAGAGACTATTAGAGAAACAGAGAAAAGAGGTAAACTTATCGACATTTACCACTGAAAATAAAACATATGCCCAATAGATTTATAGCTTGTAAAGATGGTCAGCTTGTTGTAAGTGGATTTTGAGTGATTCTTACATATAATTCTTTCCGTCAGACTCCATTACATGCCAAGTGGTACAAGGCCACGATGGACTGGGCAGCTCCTCTCCATGACGTCCAGATGACAGACGAAGCTGAGTCATATAAGTGTCAGAAGTCTACTTATGTCTTACCAAGGTAATGATTAACAGTTTGGATCACCGTGGTATAAATGTCCATATCTTCAAGAACTGGAGGATAGGGGGATCAAAAAAACATCAACACCAAGATCAACTGCATTTCAATAACTTGATAACTTGACATGAAGCCTGTTGGTTCTTTAGAGTTATAGAGTTAATTATCTACCAAACATAAAAAAGAAATTGAATCTTTTTTAAATGAAAACCCTGGTATTTGAAAATTATTAACCAAATGAATTTTTTCACTGAACAGCAAGACACTGGTGCAGCCAGCGAGTGCTTCCAAACGAGTGGAACTCCCAGGTCTGAAAGAAAGAACCTCCCAGGAATCTAACAAAGACAAGGAGGTGGACTTGACCAGTGATCTCAAAGACAAACCGCTGAGCCAGGAATCAAGGCAAGAAGAACCTGTCTCCAACAGTGATGATGTAGAAAATCATAAAGAGGTTGGGGGTAAAGCCAAGAAAAGACCAGGACCAGAACCTTGTGAAAAAGAACCCAAGAAAAAGAAAACTATAACTCAGGGGAAAAATTGTCGTAGGAAACTGTTACCTCAGATCAAAGGACAACAGCAAATCAACAGGTTCTTTAGGATGTAGATACAGAGTAGACTGGGTTGTGGGGGATATTTTATTGTCTCTATTTATTACTTTTTTTAACTATTTATTTTATACAATATTGATATTACCGATACAATTGCTAGATATTGATGGGAGTGAATTTGTAACTATTGCTTAATGGACTTGTGCAATAAATAAAATTAGGAACTTTGATTTTAGCACTTCATTTTCTTAATAATATACCCATACCTGCATAGTGACCCGCACTCGGTGGGTCACACCCACAAAACTGACCTCTCACTAATGACCCATGGTGTGTCATTGTTTTCACCCTCAAAATCAACCTTCCCCATTTTTTTGACCCAAAAAGCAAAATTATACCTGCATGTCTACAGCAGACCTTGACTTTTCCAAGACTTTGATTTCAGGTAACAGAAATAATCCTATCACGTACATGTAGGGTGTATCAGAAAAAAGGTCTCTGTATGTAACAAATAAATACAAAACACAAACAAACAAAATACATATAAAACATACCAGTAATTGAGCTTCAGAGAGCAATTTTATTTTGAGTCAATGCTATTGAATGTAATACTTACAGATTTCTAAATTCAGAGTGAAGAAAACAAAAACAGATAATCACAAATCATTCAAATATTAAAGTACAAGTAAATGTTCTTTATAGAGCCTTTATCTCTAGCTATAAAATGAAAACTACACATCCTTGGTGTTTTACACGTCTTCAAAAGATATACACATGTATATACAAAGTTAACAAGCACATGTAAATTTGATCATTTGTAAAGAATACATTTTCAAATATAGATAAACTACTGGCTTTGTTCAGAAACAAAAACAAATCCCATTTCTGATAAAACAATAAACAAAAATTCTGGGAATTTTTAGACAGCCATTGTATTTCATGCATAATTTAAGACAATCGATCAAATAATTCAATGATAAGACAAATAATGTTAAAGTTAATTCATAGAATAAATACACTGTAATCATAAAGCAAAACTCTAATTCATTACCTCCTTGAATTCCTCAATAAATGATCAATACTTTTTGGACAATATTCAATATATGTATAATCTCCAATATAATCTACAATATTCAATATAATCTACAGGTTAGCACTTTATAAATACTACATTAATCTATCACAACTCTTAATATCTGATATGAAAAATCATAAATTAGTACTCTCATGTCAAATGAGTTGTATATTATGCAAATTATCAAATTATGAAAAACATAAATCTCTGATGAGACTGTAGCTCTACCGGTTTGCACCATATCAGAGGAAGAAAAAAGTAACACATGGATTTGAACTCAACTGCGGGAACCAAAGTACACTTTCTGTTGCAATAAGTAACCATTGCGAGGCAATCAGATTTTAAAAAGAAAATCTACAGTAATATGTATATTTGTTTAGTCTGTATAAATACTTATTTCAATAGTCTACAGCCCACAGGTACTTGTGGACAGGACCCCCCCCCGATATTCAACCCCGGGGCTTATTTGACATTTTTTTCACAATTTATATTTAGTACACTTATTCAACATGTTTGCAATAGGAACAAATCATCAAAACCCCAAAATAATCGCTCCTCAAAAAATACCCCACTATACATTATAAGAGAGAAAGGTAAGCAACTTAGGTTTGTTTACGTTTAGGTAAACGCAACGGAAGTGCCTATTACCTATTATGATAACACCCAAGAGTGATTATTACGTCAGGCAAAAACTCTCTCGGACGTTATCGTAATAAGTGTAACATTCTCTATGCACTTCCGTTGCGTTTACCTAAGGAAATTTGAACATTCTAACTGGAATGCTGTTTGTGGGATTCTTACGTGATGCGGAGTCAATTCGATAGCATTGACTGAGACAGAAATATATGTAGAGACAGCGTGGACTGACATTTTAGGTGAAAATGAAATAAATACAAGTTTTTAAATCCAAAGACCAGTGGGGGTACAACGTAAACAAACCTAAGTTGCTTACCTTCCCTCTTATAATGTATAGTGGGGTATTTTTTGTGGAGCGATTATTTTGTGGTTTTGACGATTTGTTCATATTGCAAACATGTTGAATAAGTGTACTGTAGTCTATAAATATAAACTGTGAAAAAATTGTCAAATAAGCTCCGGGGTTGAATATCGGTGGGGGGGGGGGGGTCCTGTCCACAAGTACCTATGCTACAGCCCTAATAATCCTGTCAGAGTAGTAGTGTTTTGATATAATTTCACTAAAATTTCCAGAAGGCAACACTGTTATTATCTTGATGAAATTCAAGTTTTATTGAAATCTGTTAAATAACTGGAAAGAATATTGTCTTAAAGAATTTTTTATGGCAACACTTCCAAGAAATAAACAGAATTATATACTAGTGTAATCCAGTGTACCAAGTTTTCTTGAAATCGGATCAAAACTGTAGGAGGAGTAGCGTCATGAAAAATTGTTTACCCAAGTAGACAGACAATGGACACTTTACCATTGCAAAAGCTGGTTTCTGACCACCAAAAACTGAAACATATTATACCAAATAAAGTTACAAACAAAAGCATGAACTCATGTAGATATGTGCTTTAGAGTATTTACTCCTGACAAAAATCAGGATAAAGTCTAGTGTAAAAGAAAATTCTAATGAAGCTGAGCTGCAATAATCATAAAGCAAATAAAAATTTTACCCTGCAGTAACACTACTTTTATTAAGTGTGTGCTTATTAATTTGGGGTGTTCTTAAACACTTGGAGTGTTTTAGTCATGTACAAGCCATTTATTTTTGAATGTTTCAGTCACACAGTCAGGAGATTTCATTGAAGGAATCGGTACTTAGTACCCTGTGGTAGTTAGGAGACTTCACAGGAGAGTTGTACAATGGCTGACAACAGTTAAGTCTTTTACAGTAGGCTCGGATTCCTGACTTGAGAGATCTGTAAAACACAAAATACATGTTATCCCCCTTTAACTTGGTGGTCAGTAACTTCCTTATGAATATGACCTGACTCTAAATACTTTTAACCGCTATGAAAAAATGGAAAATAGATTTTGAAAATTCAGCATAGATTTGAAAATTTTCTGTAAGATTCCCTCTGCATTCATCACCACATACCGGTTATTGAGTTCTTTAGAAATTTGTTCCAGGGACTTCCCTCTGGTTTCTGGTACAGCAAAGAAGATAAAGATCACAGACAATGCACAGACAGCACTAAACATCACAAACGTCCAGGATACACCAATGTTTTCTACAAATACAAAAATATATACAGAGTACCTGATAAGAAAACGTTATTTCAAAAGTTTCAGATTTTTTTCCAACCCTAAATTTGAATAAAAGATGGGACAATTTTTTTAGCAAAAACTCTGGCCTATCAAAACTCAAATATGTTGTAAATTTGTTCTGACCCTAAATTTGAATAAAAGATAGAACAATTTTTTAACAAAAATTCTGGCCTATAAAAACTCAAATATGTTGTAAAGAAAATTGTGATGTTCAAAATCTTTTAAACCTACCAAGGATATCCAGAAAAGTGAGTGAGACAATAAGGTTGGTTCCCCAGTTGAGCACAGTGGCAAGAGAAATGGCCCTCCCTCTCACTGAAGCTGGGAAGATTTCACTCAGGATTAACCAAGACACTACAAATTAAACAGTTAATATTAGCAATGAATTAAAATATCACACAAATATACACACTTGTAAGCTTAAACCTAGACAAAATGCATATACACACTGGTATATCTTTTTGAGCATCTTGTACAAATACTGCTATAAATGCTGTTATTTTACTTGTTCCTATACAATCAAGACAACTCTAATTGCTGAAGCACAAAATACAAACCAATAAAACATTTTGCCCAATTTCATATACAATCTACTAATTACCTGGACCAAAACTGAATCCAAAAGCAGCCACATATAACATGAGAGCCGTGAAGGCTGCTATTTTGCCTATGGTAGATCCATGGATGTGTACATGAGGTTCCTCCGTTGTTGTAGCAGTATAGTTATCCATAATGTAAGACAGCCAGTCTGCCTCGGATAATGTGTAAGAATCGTTTATAGAGAACATTTGGGGGGTTGTAGTGTAAAATACTGAGATGTTCCGATTGGCTTCAGTTAATGCCTCTAAACACTGAACACTTTCCTGGCAAGGATTAGATCCATAAATGTGGTCATTTAAATGAGAGATGATCCCCAGGAGGAGGAGGGACACACCCATTAATGTGGCGCCCGCCAAAAGGAATCGGCGACGGCCCCACTT